>NW_010394625.1:59422-71765 GCF_000710305.1 Buceros rhinoceros silvestris
GCGCGCAGATGTGGCAGCAGCCCCATGGCTGTCCCCATGGCAGGTCAGGTTGGCCCTTGGGGCTCTGAGCCCCCTGCTCTGGGTGCAGATGTCCCTGCTCCCTGCAGGGGGTTGGGCTGGGTGAGCTTGGAATGTCCCTTCCCCAAACCATTTCACCATTCTGTGATTCCTTGTCTGGAAAGATGAAGTAATGTTTTCTTTCGAGCATTTTGGGATGCATTGCAGGTTGCTGGATGCAGGATGGCAAAGAAACACACAGGTGCACCCCAAAACTGGGGTTCTGGTGCATAGCGAGTCAGGACATCCTCATGAGCTGCTGTGCATGGATATGAAGGGGGGGTAGAGGATGTTTGCAGTGGCTTGGTGACACATCTGTCCTCAGAGCTGCTCTCCTGAGACTGTGGGTACATCAAGTGTCCCTTCCTCAACCAGTGCTCTGTGGGGAGGCTGTGAGGGAGCTGCTCCCCTACCGAGTGTCCTCGCAATGACTTAAGATTATTGCTTTTCCCTTCAGCAGCTCAGTGGTGAAGATTGACAGGGTAGAAAAGGGCAAAAGGTGTCTGTTTCACGATGATATGTGTCTGAGATCACTGACAGGCTGAAAGCCCAGGGCTCTCTAATGGGAAAATCTTCTCTGGTGTATTCCAAGGACGGGAGCAGTGATGTGTGAGGCTTTGGGGTCTTAGAGAGCTGTAGCCACGTCCTTGGCAGATGCTACTTTCCTTCCCCCCAACCCCTTTTCCTCATTTCACAGCCCTGGAGGAAAAACACCACATGCAGATTTCAGAGCTCGTTGAGGGGGGTGAAAGCAGAAAAAGCCCAAAGAGTTTTTTCTGCTCTCCTGACCCCAAAGGGTATCACTGTGCCATGCTCAGCACGGGCAGCAGCTCCTGTTCGGTGCAGCCAGGCTCTGCTTTAACCAGCACGTACTTCCAAACGGAACGAACCGCTGACGAGATGGGATCTCGGTGCTTCGGTCCAAAGGGGATTAAGCATTTTTTGGCATGGCTAAGGAAACACAGGGGGAGGTGATGGGGCTTCAACTGCCGTGACTGCGCTGCTCATGGAGCAAGGCCTCCTGCAGAGCAGCGGGATAAGGATTAAGTCGGATGTATTTGTGCACGTGTGGGTGGCAAACGTCTGTGAGGTTATTTTACAGAGCAGGCATTTTTTTTTAAGGATAGGGCTGTTCCCAGGCGTGACTTTGCTGGCTGGGAGGGATGCTCACACTGCTTTCATCTCTGCATTCCGGTTACAGCTGCCCTGCTGTTGTGTTAGTGCTGTGTGGTGAGGTTTGCTCATTGGGGAAGGTTTAGTAAAAGTGTTTTCCTTGAAAATTTCTGTCTTTTTTGTCAAAAATGCAGAAAAAGCTGTCACTAACCCACACAAACAGGAAAGTGTCCATGTGCTGCAAAGGCCACATTAAGAGATTTCAGTTTACCAGCAGCGAGCTGCTGTGAAATCTTTGTTTGGCATCAAGGCAAAGGTTAACTCTAACAGGGATTTGGAGGAACGTAATGAACTGGAGGGAGGATAATGAGACCTTCCACATCCCCAGCAATCTTGGATCAGCTTTCCCCAGAGCTATGCAAACTCTACTACAAAAACAAATTTGCTTTTAAAGAGTATTTGGGCTCCACCAGCAGCGGGTCACTGGATTTGCCTGTTGGTGTGGCTGGTGTCAGCAGCGTCTTTTCATTGATTTTTAAGTGGTTTGGGGGATTCGGTGTCTCCAGCTGTGGAAATAACTGATTTTCCTTGGCGATTCCAGAGGAAAAGTAGGTTAAATGGAACACTTAATTTAGCTAAGAGCAAGCACTTTCCTTCTTATTTCTACTGTTTTCCTTCAGAGCTAAACCAATAAACAACACCCAAGAGGACATTGTTCAAAACAAATAAAAATACCCAAAGCTCAAAGTTGTTTCAAAATAAAAAAACTCCAAAGTTATTTCATTCAAGAAATGGGATAATGAAACATTTTCACTTTCCCAGATTATTGGTGTTTTCAGAGAAGCCAATATGCCTTTGCATGTATCCAAACCTGCAGTTTTTAGTGTGAAAAAAGCGGTGACCAAAAGGATTCTTCAGGTTTCCTGAGGCTACAGAGGGAACCTGCCTTAGCTACACTTGGGGGAACCAACCGCATCCTTTGCTGTGACCTTCCTCTGCAGCCTTAAAAATGGACAACACCAGTACTGCACCTCAAACCAGGAGGAGTTTTCATTCGTGTGATTTCTGGAGCTCCTTGTCCCTTGTGATGGTACATCCTCAAGGTTGTCTCCCTGGGGGTGAGCCTGGGAGGGGGGACATTGCTGCTGCCTCCTCCCAGACCCCCTGTGTAACAGTTAATTGCTATTTCAGCTCTGTTTGCAAGAAATGGTGCACAAACCCCTCCCTAATTATGGGTGTGGAGCATCCCCAGGGGAATATCTGAGGCTGGATTTCTTAGAATATTGGAAGGTAGCAGCCCAAATGTGATTAAGTGTGGAGCGTCTGATGAATATGCCACGTCTGCAGAAAAGGAGTTCTCTATCAGACGCCTCTCTCAGAGCAGCTACCAGCAAAACAGAATTTAAACCACGGCACTTCATCTTCTCCCCCATTTGCTCCATCAGAGAGCACCCATGACTGCTACCTGTATATCGAAAATGAGGAAAGTTTCATCCTGGTTAAATCTCCCACAACTGTCACCGAGCTCATCTTGAACGACCATGCACTGGTGACCAGCCCACCAGAGCTAAGGACACGGTGATGGGGGACATGGGCACTCGGGGAACAGCAGATCCTCCCTTAGACATCCCTCACAGGGTGGGGTGTCTCACCTGACCTCCTTTGCCCCTCCGTTTTCCTTGGAATAAGCACACAGAGAGTGCCTAGCTTGGTTCTCAGGAGGTGGTGCTAACTTCTGTTGGTGGAGACTAACTGCCCTTAGGTCTGGTTGTAACCCAGGGTTATCTATACTGTTGCCTTAGTCAAACTAGTGACCTATTTATTTACAGAAATCCTGTGGGTGCCAGATACGTCACACTGTGGGACCTGGCAGGAGAACATTGCACTGGGATGTGGGATGTCAGGTACCATCATGACAATGGAAAGAGGCTGGAAGGGACCTCAGGATGGTTAGTCTGGGCCCATATATCTAAAATGTGGTGAATCCTCCACAGCTTTTCTTGTCAAACTGTGTTAGTGATCTGTTACGATTACTGCTTAAAAGTATTTTTCCCTGTGACAGACTTACATTCCCTTCTCGTACTTTACTCAAAGCTCATCCGCTTAATGAATCTCAGCTGAACTATATTTCACCTCCAAATAAATAAATAAATAAATACTTTTGACATGAAGAATGTCTCCTTGGCTAACTCGCAGTCTGAACTCTCTGATGAATTTGACCTGGGTTCAAAATAGCTTCAGTTTCACCAAAACTTGGCTCCTCGGTAAATTTACTATTCACAGAAGAGAAGCTCTAGATTTAAATTCACGGACTCGCTTCAGTCGCAGGAATCTGCTGGCTTAAATTCTGAATAAATTCAGGAGGAGAAAATGCCATCAATACTGCGGAGCCCAAAGTAAACACCGAAAGAAAATAAGGATTAGCCTGCATTTATATAATACAATCGAGTTCAAATTTACCTAGGTGTAGAGTAATATAATTGGGGATTTGGGTGAGTCCCATAGCCAATGGCATCTTTTAGAGATAACCAGTCTTTTTAGAAATGAGATTAAGTGGGGAGAAAGCCTAGTTATGCTAATTAAACCTAAAAAAAAAAAAAAGACTAAGGAATAATTGAATTTGAGAAATAGCCCACTGGCTAAAGAACATGAATAGCTCTAAAATATGTCTGATGCCTGTTGCCTGCTTTGAACTAAGACCCCGGAGAGCGAGTGGCTGCGGCTCGAGTCGCTGCTCCACAGCCAGGGCTGCGCTCGCGTTTGGGCCAGGATAAAATCGAGGGGTTGGGTGGGCAGAGATGTGTGAGATGCTCTGCCTGCAATCACAGATGTGTGCATCACTAACGTCTTCCTGGAAGCCCTCTGCAAAGCCTTGACTAGTGCGTAAGTGCAGGAAGAGTCGTGGTGGTCGGGGTGATGGTTTGACTGGCAGAGCAGTTTGCATCAAGCGGAGCAAGTCTCTGTGCTGAGATGATGCTCCGTGTGGCACCCAGCGTGGGGAGAAATGGACCCAAAGCTGACGGGGGCTGAGAGCTAGCATGAGAAATGAGTCCTCCTGTCGACCAGAGCATTTCCAGCAGGTTCCCTCCCAATATGCTCTTTGGAATCAAACCCAGGGAGCTCCTGAGGAGCAGGAGGCTCTGTGGGGCTCTAGCTCCCACCTCGGCGCTAAGCACTAATTCTGCTTCCTGCAAAGCTCTTCGTCAGTGCTGCAGAACAGTTTCAGTGCCACCTCTTACACCTAGGCAGGGGAGCAACAGCTTTTTTAAAAAAATGGTTTTTAACTCATGACTTTGAAAAATGCCTTGTTTTTCCCTGGACCACTTCTAATCGGGGTGCTGGTGGCCCAGCAGCTTCCTCCCTCCCTCTTGGGGCTTCCTTGGCTTTGGTGGCTCTGCTAAAGTTACTTTTGATTTCTCCTCCTTGCCTGGATGGTGGACTTGGCCACCCTCTCACCTTACTCATTCTCTTGCTTGATGCTGAGTGCAGCCACAGGTGGTGTTCTCGAGGTTACGCGGGAAACCAGCTTTGCCCAGCTCTGCATGGCTTTAGCTGTCCAGGGGTGAGCTGTGTGCAGGCGTGGGGTGTCCCCTGCCAGCCTGTGCCCATCTCTTACCATCTGGTGCCACGCTGCATCCCTGCTCCCTACTTCCCAAAGCCTCTGCTCTCGTAGCAGGTCCGGACTTCTCTACTCATCAATGTGTGAGTGATAAATACCTCGCTCTGCCCAGAAAAGCTGCTTGTTACTGCTGTCTGTATGAAACTGTGGTTTCATACAACATTTCAAACAACTGTGTGGTTGTACCACATGAAGATAAACAAAAGTAAAACAAATTAGCCACAGACAGCTGGTCAATTAGAAAAACTGCTGTTACAGCTAAACCGAGGGAGGAAAAGCTGCAGGCGGGTCAGGAAAAGTTCATGGAGAGCAGAGCTGAGGCCATGAAACAGGCAGAGCAGTGCAGAAAGGGAGCCTGAATTTCCACCCCTACAGTGCCCCAGGGAGGAGGAGCTGGGCAGCGCCTCCTTCCCTTGAGCCCCCACTTCTAACATCGCCGGGATGTGAGGAGAATTTTACAAGTTGGTTCTGAAGTGTCTTCATTTGCTGTTTAATACCTGGAAGTTGTGGAGGTCTGGAAGTGACGATGGTCACGCCAGGCTGGTAGGTGATGGAGTAAGCGCCTTCTGCAACACAGGGCAGGACCACAGAGGTCTCGGCTCCTTTTAATCAATGAAACAAAGGAGAATCACCCAGAACATGGCATTTAGCAGACAGAGCGGGGCTGCGGTACCGCCACACGGCTGATTTTCAGGCTCTCCCATGGGTGAGGACCCCGTTTCTGCTCGCATGAGGAGCTGTGCTGGAGCGGAAACCTCAGTGCTGCACTCCGAGCTCAGGAAGCTACTTTTGGAATGGGACATCTGGCGTCGATGAGGCTGCTCGGGCGCTGAACACATCGCTTTTCCCAAGGGCGGCGAGGCATTGTAATTCTTCACTGTTCATTAAACAGAATATTTTCCCAGTTTAATATCATAATAGTCATAATTGCTCTGCTCATAAGGACCAAGGTTTACTAAATTCAAACGATGCAACGGATGCAAAACCCACATAAGAGTATTTTATCACTCGTACTACAAAGACTTCCCTATAGCAAATGTGTTTTTATACCCCACAAACAGCTTTAGAAGTTTAACAGAAAACATCGTAAAAATACTCCTGAAATTAAAGATTGCATTGACTTCAGTGGTTTACCCTTCCCCCATACTTCCACTCCAGCCATAAACACACGATAATGTTTACACGGTTTCCAAACCATAAACCGCTCGTTTTTCATTATTTCTCCAATCTCCTAATGTAGAGTCGTGTTTATCTATAACTCAATACGCTTTAACAAAAGGGCTGACATTTAAGTGAGTGCTGATAGGAAACAAGCACAGAAAATGGTTTACAAACAAATTAATGAGCTTACTGCAAGAAAATTAATTGGAAATAAAAATAGGATCCCTCAAAGAATCATCTGATAGGCAGCTTGTACCTGAGGTGCATTTTTCCACGAGGTTTTATAAACACGATCAGTGTAGAGCTCCATCATTGCTGAACATCAAAACTATTCTGTCTGACACCCATGTAACCACTGGCCTGACCTCCCCCTCCCCTTAATTCCTCCTGAATTATCCACCAGACTGTTTTGCACCTACCTGGAACTGCCATTGACTATCAAACAAGGCAGGAGGTCTGGAAAAGAAAGTTTATCGTGTGTTATTTTTCTGTTGTGACAGCACAGTGACCCGAAAGGGTTTAAACATTGTGAGTAGAGGTGGCCGGAATCCATGGCAGAAGAATCAGTGTATTTTTCTAAGATAACTTCCAAAATCCAAAGCCTGGAGGAGGGAGCATGGCCACCTCCCTCCGTCCCGGCCCCAGCCCTCAGAGCCTGGCTGCTCTGCTGGGGCAAAGCCACCGTGCTTGTGTTTTGGCTCCACATCTTGGTGGCCCTGCCCCACTGGCATAAGGAAAGGAGGAGCAAATAATTACAGGGGAGAATAATTCTAGCCAAAGCACACTTGAAGGAACCAGCCACTTCTCACACATTTCTCCTGGTGGTGGACAGGAACGCAATAGGATGGGTTATTTGTCACTATGCTGGAATTTCAATATCCACGTTGGAAATGGTTTGCAGGACAGCGTTCCCCGTAGGAAGTACCGTATTGTTTCCAAGACACAATTCTATTCTGCTCCTCATTTGCTAGAATTAGAAATATTGATCTCCTTGGGAAGCACGAGCTCTCTAACAATGATTGCTCTCAAGCACGATGGCAATACTGGATCCATTAATATAATCGTGTTATCGCAGAGATGATATTGTACATTATTAGGGTGGTGAAGGGCAGGGAGTGGGATTAAACACGTCATCTCATCAACACTGAAGGTGTAATTCCATATAAATCATTTTTTAATCAACAGGAGGATGCGTTAAAGCCATTTGTTTGTGGTGCCTCTTTGTATTGAGAAAATGCAGCCCTGTTAAAAACGAGTTTATGTCTCTGAATGTATTTATTGTGTGTGGGTTTTTTTATTGGCCATAGTACAATAGGCAAATGAGACATTCTCACATAAGTATTTGTCATCTGAGATAGTTACATGTCTTTTACAAGAGATAAACCACCTCAATCGGTAGGTTGAAAAAAAAAATCGCGCTCTCCATGTTTATGTGTTGCCTTTACATGAGAATTCTGTTAACAGCAGAAAAAGCAGCAGCGCTGTGGCCATGGTGGGCCCTGAGCACCCTGCCCTGAGCCCCGCTGGAGACATGCTGCTGGATTTAACGCCCTGCTCAGCCCCCACTGCACTAACTGATGGCAAAGAAACTACTTAATTGTCTCCTGCGCTCTGAGAGTTGGCGGTTTTAATCGCATTTAGGCAGTTTAATGCATTAGGATTTATGATTTTAATGTAAAGACTGGCGTCTTCAGGAGGGAAGGGTGGTGTCTCCTGTACCTGCCTTGAGTCCGCACAGTTGCTGCCAAGGCAATAGTGCCGGGGAGAGAATTTGTGCTCTTCCTGCAGCACCAAGGTTGGTTCAGCATGGTTCACAGCGGCTGCTCCCCTCCCTGCCCAGCTGGCCGGTGCGTGGGATCACTGCTGCCTTGGAAATGTCACAGACTTCCCCCCTTCCCAATGCGATACGTGATGCTGGCGGGTTGCATGGGCAGCCTGACCTTTTCCAGTGAGGATGTGCCGATACCGGTAGGATTTCAGCAGCGCCCTGTTCAGGTGTTACTCATGGTCTGTGGTTTGTGGGAGACCTGCGGGATGTGAGCGGGGCTGATGCTGAGCCCTCCCAGCTCTGCCAAGTCTTGGCTTCCCCATCTCTTGGGGGAAAAAATTCCCCCCTGACTTCTGCGTCACTTGATGTGAACTAGTTTTCAGCTGCTCCGACATTTCCCAGCAAGCCACTGTGGGAGTAGAGGGGAAAAACCACCCTCGTTTTCTAATGGGGGGTGGAAAATCCCCGCCTAGGCACTGATGCGAGGGGAGCGTGCAGACATGGCACCACCAGTTCATTCGCCCCGAGAACCCGCCCGGCTGGTCGCTGCCGGGGAGCTGGAGCAGGACGGGAGAACTGCCCTCGCTGCCTCTCTGCACTTTTTGCACTCTCAAGTAATTTAAAGGATAAAGAAGAGATCTCTTGGCTCTTACCGCTCTTAACTCATCGTATTAGCTCAACCTCCCCAGGACAGCTCGCCTAACAAATGAATCCGCTGCACTGATATTGAATTCTTTGGAAAATTACTAAAGATTTTCAATTATACATGCATCTCTCCCTAAGTTTAAAATGATATGTACATGCATTATGGGCTTAAATTAATATTTGAGCTATTAATTGGAGATTGCGCTTGGCAGCAAGTTATTTTTTGTGGTGCAGTGCTTCTGTACCCAGAGATAATACGATGGCTGCGTTTTTAGCAGCTTATAAATAAATAAAAATAAATTAAATTCTTCACGAACTGCTCATATTGAGCTATCAAAATGAATCAGCCTGATTGCGTGGACATTGCCCTGCGCCTCACGCCATCCCTCTGGCCCAGGGGAGGATATCTCCAGCGCTTTCGAGGTGTCCAACACATGAGCAGCGCTACAGATTCTTAGCATTCCATTGATCCGGGGCTGTGAGCAAAGGTTTGTGAACCATCCAGTGAATGTAACTCCCTTCTCGTGTTTGCAACCTGCTCTTTTTACGCCTTCACCACTACCTGCAAGGAGCAGTTCTGTGCCGATACTCAACGAGTAGCTGTTTTGCAAGAGGGCTATTACAAGTGTTTACTACTAATCAGGTGAAGACTCTACTAATTGGGAAGGTGTCATTTTAAAGGCTTATCAGAGACCTGAGCTCTACAGGTGGGCAAAAAAAATCTTTTGCTTATGAGTTATTTCTGGCTGTTTATAAGCATGGAGTAGGGTCATTGCATGAATGAAGAATTCGGCCAGTGTCTAAACAGTGCCCTAATATCCCATGAATGATAATAAGTGCTTTAATGTGCGCTTCGCTGTGTTTGGAAATGACCAAGAGAAGAAATAGGCTTAATTTGTCAAAAACTCCTTAGGGGTTTTTTGGTCGTTGTCCCTGCTGCCCTCCTCGTGGTTAAGAGGTTTATTTCCGTGAGCGGCTCCTGCGCGGTGGTCCAGCCCTTACCCTTTGCAGGTCTTGCCTGGCAGAGGAGCCGGGACTTGCTGTTTGAAGGGGCGATGCTGGAAGCAGCCTGGCGAAGCTCGTTCCAAGCCTGAATTATCAGTTATGCAACCAGGACGTGAACACGAGAGGGGAAAACTACCAACTCACAGGAGTGATTTCATTAGCAAGTGAAATCATTCCCATGTGTCAGCTGTGCTTCAGGAAGACAAAAACTCCCCCTAAACTGTTTTCTGTGGCTGATTGTGTCACTCATAAAGGCTGCTGAAATCAAAGGAGGCCATCTGAGCCTTCAGCGCGGCTGCCGCTGTGTCCGGGCTCCGTGAAGCGCTCTCCAGCTCTCAGCAGTTTTGATCCGTCTGTCCAAATAGCTCTTGTGGAATCGGGTTTATAAGCAAGAACAGACATCTCCGGTGCTGTCAGAAACCCCCAGCGGCTGCTTTTCCCTTTGTTAACAAAATCTGTTCACGGCTGTTGTTGTCTCCAACATCTCTGCAAACAAAACCTGCTTCAGCCCCCTCGTCCACTCGTGGGAAGGAGCTCGTTTCTTCCATGGAAATGTGAGCGACGGTGTTTGAAGTGGTGCAGATGGTGTTACTCTGCTGCGTGCTACGCGGCTTCACTGCGGAGAGGGGAGGTGTGAGTGCTGTGAACCTCCAAGTTTTCCCACTTCTCCTCATTTGCGTGTAATTACTCCAGCCGTTACGAAGCAGGGCATACCCGTGGAAATCAAAGCACAGCTGCACAGAGCAAAATGAACCAAAGTTCACTCCAGAGCAGAAGTGAAACAGGAAGACCTGCAGACGAGACTTCAGGAAGAGCTGAGGCACAGGAACTGAACTCTTGCTCCTTCTCCCTGTTCATCTGGCCAAAATGGACCTTGTGACTCTTCTGCGTAACACGGTGGTTTGAGTGTTCCCATGGGCAATGTCCACGTGCGTTCCTGGAGGAGGATTTGGAGACGGGTCTTCTATTGGTGGGGGAGACGTAGCGCTGTCACGCGCAGGACACCAGTGCCCAATGGATGGGTAAAGGTCCTTGTGTCCCCTCCCCTGCAGAGAGGCAGCTCGTTGCATGACCAAGACTCTGGGCTATACCGCGGGTTGGTACACAGTGGTAGACTAATATTTGCTGCCACTCCCCTGCTCTCTCTCGTATTGAAAATCCTGGTTGAGCTACTGACATTCAAAAGAGCGGCAGGGGGTTCTTTTGGGGCCAACATCACTGGGTTATCCTTGAATCCAGGTGTTTGTCCATCCCCTGGAGGAGCCATTAGCATCTCGTCTGTGAACCACCCTGCAGGTTCCCTTTCCCTCTCTCTTCTGCAGTGTTTGTATGTGTGAGGGTTTGTGCGTGTGAAGATTTTAGCACAGTGGCAGGATGGTCGGCTCTGCTAGATCTAAACAAAAAGAACAGGTTCTAATTTAGTTTGCCATTTTTCACTTTGATCTCATATTTAAGTGGTTTGAGATTTAGAGTCCACTCAGTAGCTGAGATGTTGCCTAGTTACCATTTCTGATATCTCAGAGAAAGAATAAATAAAATGACATTTTAATATTAAATGCTGTGGCTTGAGAATTGCAGATGACTCCCTGTGCGTCAGCCAGCCAAGTCAGAAATCCTCTTTTGAAAAAGCTCAGATTCTTCTGTCCTTTTTAATTTTTTATTATTTCTTTTTACCACAGCCCCTGCATTGCATTGGCTCTGCAGCAGAAAGTCTGTGACAGGGCTTTTGGTTGGCAGGGCCCATCAACACCAAGCATCAATTCTTGCTACTGGGGCACGTTGTTACAACACTGCTGGGGCTGCCACCCCGGTTGTTCCTCCTCGTGGTGTCCGGGTCTGCAGTGCTCTGTTTTGACCTGCCACATGCTCGTCATCCTCAACTCAACACATCACGGCGCTCCCCACCAAGCTGCCTTCGGAGAGCAGACAGCTACTGCTGTTCAACGGCCACAATTTATGGGCAACGCCTGCTTTTGAGGTGGCTCTTGACTGCTGACCCTGCCTTGTAGCATCAGAATTAGGCATTCTTCTTGCTTCCCGCAGCTGACATTTGAGAAGCGCACACAGTGCTGAGAAATCTTTCGTGCCCCAGCAGCTGTCTCATCAGCGAAAAGGTGAATGTCTGTGCGGGCACATGGGAAATTTCTGGGGTTATGGTCTGATTGCTGAAAATCTTCCACAATAGGCACACTTAGCGCTCCCCAGCATGCAGGAGGCACCAGCCCCTATCCCCAGTCAGCCCGTTATGAGCTGTCCTGCGAGAGGGCAGAACACGAGACAGAAACCCTCTGCCCTTCTACGGGTTGGGCTGCTTCATCTGCTAACCACGGTGGGGTGGGGGGGCTGAGACCTCGCCGCTGCTGCTGTGCTCTCTCCTGACTTTCCTCTCGTTCCCTCCACTACAAGGAACTCACTGATGCTGGTTTTAACCACTTGCAAGTCACTAACAATGAACAAGACGGGTCTGGAAATTTTTACTCTCAGAATTATTCGGTCTTATAATCCACGCCCCCCTTTTTTTTTCCTCTTTCAGTAAAGATGTTTGTTTGGGCTTCTTGGTGAGTTTGTTCTGGTAACGATGTATATTCAGGCTTTCTTGGGTAAAGCTTGAAGTTTCCTGGGTGTCTTTCCCTGTAGAAATGCAGCAAGAAACACAGGAAAGGAGATTAAACTATGGAGTTCAGTAAGTACTTCATAATTGAGAATAATGAAGTGAGGCAAGTTTCAGCTGGCATTTATACTGAAGAGAAGTCATAGCTCAGGAATCTGAAGTGCCTTTTGAATCATTAACACTTAGATATATAGACACTGAAATAGTGTGTATATAAATATACGGACACACATTAAATAGTTCATATATCTACATATATAGTGTCATATATATAGGCCAGGGGAGAGAGCTGGGGGGGTTCAGCCTGGAGCAGAGGAGGCTGCGGGGAGACCTGAGTGCAGCCTGTCAGTGCTGCAAGGGGGGT
>NW_010394625.1:71875-72889 GCF_000710305.1 Buceros rhinoceros silvestris
CGCTGCCAGAGGGAGAGTCAGAGCAGAGAGAAGGGAGAGATTGTTTGTGCTGAGGGTGGGCAGAGCCTGGCCCAGGCTGCCCCCAGAGGTGGCAGCAGCCCCATGGCTGGCCCCATGGCAGGTCAGGTTGGCCCTTGGGGCTCTGAGCCCCCTGCTCTGGGTGCAGATGTCCCTGCTCCCTGCAGGGGGTTGCGCTGGGCGAGCCTGGAAGGTCCCTTCAGCCCAAACCAGTCTGGGGTTCCATGAACTCCTCCAGCTGCCTGGCGGTGCACACTGCCATGCCATCCCTCGGTAATGGGCCGGACCAAGCCCTATATTAGCCGCTGAGGATAACACTAATTCATGCAAAGGCCTTCAATTGATTTTAGTTCCTGCAGCAGCGTGATGAAAAAGTTCCACTGCAGCCAGGAGATCTCAGCGAACCTTTCCCTAAACACTAACAGCGATATATAAATATATGTGCACACAGAGGTAAATAGCTCTACCCACAGATGTTTTAAAAGCTTGCAGTGCCTGTGTTCCAGTGACTAGAAATATCACACCACAGGATTTTTCTTGGTTTCTTGTTAATGAATCAGAATATTGAGTGTTTTCTGGTACGAGGAAATTTTCAGGTAAAAGTAAGTGGATCTGGAGCTGTGGCTGAAGACACGGCTTCATAATTTAAGATTAAAATTCTTCCCAGGAATGACACTACTGAGACAGGGAACAATATATTTCAAAGCAAACATCCCATAGTATGAGCTATTCGGGTTACTAGTATTTGCGGGCAGTTAAGATGGACATTAAAACAAATGCTAATTTATCAAGGTAGAGGAAACCAGCAGTTAAGCTGCTCCAGAAACGGGTTTTTTTCCTGCTTCCTAAGGGCACCATGGATTATTTCTAGTGCCTTGAAATGTTCCTTCCAACTTTACCCATCAGCCAGCGGTGCAGACACCCTGACGCCTTGCCCCGGCCCTGCCCAAGCCCCGGTACCGACCCGCCGGGTGCCCCGCGGTCTCCGGTGCCTCG
>NW_010394626.1:0-17269 GCF_000710305.1 Buceros rhinoceros silvestris
GTCGCATCCTTTCGGTACGGGGGAATGCACCCCTTCTCAAACCACGACAGTAACTCAGACCAATAACACCATTGTGATTATAAAGATATTAAAAAGAAAAACTTGAGCAATTGTTGTGTATATACACATATATATATGGGTTTAAATTGTACACACCATTGTTGTGTGCAATGAACAAGCCATTACTTTAGAATAGAAATAGATGTAAAACTGACTACATGAAGGAGGGATCCTGTAGCAATAGAAAAAGGGTTGGTGATTTTAAACTAAAAGAGGGAGCTTCAGACTAGAGAGAAGGAAGAAATTTCTCACCCAGATTTCCCAGAGAGATCTAGAAGCCCCATCCCTGGAATACTTCCAGGCCAGGTTGGACACTGGGGCTCTGAGCATCCTGATTTAGTTGCAGATGTCCCTGCTCACTGCAGGGGGGTTGGATTAGGTGACCTTGAAAGGTCCCATCAAACCCAAACCATTCTGTGATTTTATGATTTTATGGTTCTATCCCAAGAGTGTAAGACATGAGGTCTTGAAAGGAGGGGAATTAATACTATTAGGCCCACGTACTATTCACACTAATGAGCAGTTACTAATGTAGAGTTGTTAAGCAGCCTAATAAAACTGCCCTTAATGGCAGCACAGGATGAGTTGTCTTCAAAGTATATATTAGTTATCTATACATGTACTTTTAAGTGTATATAAGACTATAGCAAAATCAACTAATAGCACTGGCACCAGAACCAGGTTTGCAGGGTTGACCGCTTGGACACTGTACTGTAGCACTAAACATCTATTGCTTTTTTGTTATCATTCAAGGGAATTGCTTTATATTATTTGACCTCAGGTTTTGCAGATTGTGTTTGATGATCTGGTTACATGTGCCTGAGAACTGGCTGTTAAATCTGAATGCAACAAGGGAAGATCCAGGACCTCCAAACACAGTACTTGTCCTGTTCCCTTCATTCTCATACTTAGTGGGAGACCAAGGATAGCCAAGGACAACCAAGGGCAAAAACTAGGAAAGGAATCTAAAGGCAAATTGCTGAATCTCAACAACTAACCCAAATGTATCAACCCAATGTGATTCAGATTTCGGTGGAGGATCCACCCTGAAGATTAGTTCTTTGAACTGCATGAGAAAGAGCTGATGCCCTTCTCAAGATGATTAGAAATGTTTTGCAACCACTAAGGAATTTCTGGTGTTGGATGAAGGAGATGTTGTCCCTGTATATCAAGAGAGAAGAAGCAGCTGATGCAGAGTAGAAGAAAGGGAAAAGAGAAAAAAGATATGATAGAGAAAAAATAAAATCAATACAAGCGAGTGGTTTCTGCAGTTCTGGACAGAACCATCACTTCTCTTCAAAAACAGATGTTGACCAAGGTCAAAGGATTCACTTCTTGAGCATGAGGATTAAAGTCTTGGCCTTTCTCTAGACTCCAGCACAGATGAACACTCCAAAACATTTAAACACTCTGAGATGGGGATCCCTATCTTATTGCAAGAAGGACCCTGACAGACTGAGTATGTTACAGTTTCAGACTAATGGGACTGTAAAATGGGTGAATGGACTATAGAGCACACATCTGAGATCTTTGTGTAGTGTTCCTTTATTGCTGTCAAGGAAAAACAGTGGTATTGATGGCATATTCCCTTTCAACATAAATGTCTAAGTTGGATTAGCCACTAAACACCACTAAACCACTAAGCAGGCAGATGGGAGTAAATGGCTGTTGAGGACATAATTGCCTTCGTTCAAAGCTTCATGCACACAAGAAGTATTGAACTAGGATTGCTGAAAAGCTCTAGGTATAAACAGCTTTTTGATTTTTTTCTGTTATTTCCCATGTATTAAGCCAAGCAGGCCAACAAGGACCTTTTGTTCTCTATAATGTGCTACTCATCAGACTGGCTTCAGTGTGGAAGTCTGTATCCGTGGGTGATACACATACTAAATGTTTTTGTATCAATACACGTGCAGGTTTTGTCAAGCAGGGCTAACCCATGTCAGACATCCTCCTTGTCTCTGGGTTTGGAGGAGCAGCTCGTGCTCAGAGGTGTAGATCAGCAGGGTCGTCTTTTGTGCCTTGGAGTGAGCAAGAGTAAGTACTTAGTGGTGAGGGCTCACATATGGTAGTGCTTATGCAGGTCTTTGCACAGTGTGTCCTATATTAAATCTTTTTTTTTTTTCCTAAATGAGGAATTTCTGCCCAGCTTCCAGAATAGGAAAAGCCTCAGAAAAAAATTTTAATATCTCTTATGGGAGCTAAAACAGCCTAGTAACACCCCCTGAATCTTTAAAAGTTGTGGTTGGGGAAGAGGAACACAGCCAAAAGTTCTCTGATGGGTTTCATCCTCGTGAGAAAATTAGATGAAGCTTTAGTCTTTAGAGTAATCTATCAGCTTGATATGGTGTATCTTAGGGATTTGTAACCAGCCTTTATCTTGGCACTCTAGGATTTCATCCACCTCTGCCTTTTTCTCAGAAAGTGGAAATTGAGTAAAAATTAGTTCAGAAGCACTGAGCAGAAGTATTATTGCCGTTTTCAGAGACATTATTAAAAAAACCCCACAGCCCTCATCACCATATAGCATTTTCATGGCACATCAGACCCCCTCTGCATGTAAAGGTGTGCATGCTTATATGCCAGCCTTGCTCTGGTAGCACCTGTTTGATTGGGCACCACAGGTCATGCTGTTATACTCCATATAACTTCTGAATTCCAACCAACCAAATCATCTATTCATCACAGTGATGAATATGTTTCATGCCATAAGATATGAAGTTACACTAGGCAGGAGACAGATGTTACAGGAAGGCAACGCTACAACAGGAAATTTGGATTCTTCCAGGCTTGAACTCCAGCTTAATCCCAGCTTAATCCCTGTGTTTACCATGGACTGGACTCTTCCTGGCCCAGACCACATCGACATTCAGTGCATTGATAATACACTGCAGGTAAACACAGTAACACTGTGTGTCTTTCAGGAAGGAATGTAATAACAGGTCATAAAATTGCCAGAAAATCGCCCCACAGGGCTACTATTCTCTTTAGACAGCTTTGCTGTAGTTCTGAGCACCTTTTGAGTGAGACATTTGAAAAGAATAATACAGACTTTTGATACAAAAAAGAAAAAAAAAGGCATGACACTAAAACCAGCACAGTGCAGACAACACATAAGCGGACACTAAATAGCAGAGCTACATTGGGACTGTCCTACAGCTACTACCTCAGATCTAGGCCCTTTTGCCAAGGAGTTTTTCAGCTTTCCTCCTTTTGAACTCTGCAATTTCTTCTGCGGGTAACCCATGAGCTCTACACCTGCAGTGAACATGTAGGCCATTAGAGAAAGAACCAGTTCAGTTTCAACTGCAATAAAGAACAGACCATAATGGAGACCGAGCGAGAGGAAAGGGTCTTCTGGTGTGAAAAATGAAAACAAATATTGGTCCTGGTTCAAATTTTCACAGAATCATAGAATCATAGAATCACAGAATGGTTTGAGTTGGAAGGGGCCTTAAAGTCCACCTAGTTCCACCTGCCTGCCATGGGCAGGGACACCTTCCACTAGACCAGGTTGCTCAAAGCCCTAGCCTTGAACAATTCCAGGGATGGGGCATCCACAGCCTCTCTGGGCAACCTGGGCAATTTTATTTATTACCCTCTTGTATCACTTCAGCTCAACTTACTGCAAAGGGTGAGCTCAGGTGATTTAATTTTAAGTGTCCCGAAGTTCAGTGCCTGCTCTGAGACAGGCACCTTTTATAATCTGTAGAGACAGGCACATCCAGAGGGCTCTTGGCATGTCTTAGACACTTCTCCCAGGGCAAGATCAATGACTCTGTTGATTGAAGAGCACAAACTATGTATCTATCATGGCTGTATCCAGAATCTATTAGACAAGATTAATCCTGGGAGATTTATTCCATTGTTCCTCTGGTCCTCCCCCTCATTTGTCAATTGGATGAGCAGAACAATACTGCTGTGAAGATCCTGCCTCCAGTTAGTCCTTTCTCAGTGCCTATTTGTCTTCCAGGAGCATTGCTTTCAGAAACTCTCAGCTCTCAAAGCTATGGGCAAATTTCCAAATGGAAATCCTATTTAACTGTTCCTAGAGACAGCTGGTTTTCCCTGAAAGTTTAGCACAAATTCAGCAGCTTTTCCCAAGGGAGATTGAGGTCAAGTTTCAGCCCTTTGGCCAATTCTGTCCTACAACTGGAAATGTCTAATCAAGCTGTCTTTCCGTGCCTTACCTAAATCCTCAACTCTAGGAACAACTTTCCTTCTCGTAGAAACATTTATCCTTGTTTATAAACACTCCCATGAGTGCTGGAAACTTTAGGAGGTGGGTCTCAAGGACAGGGAAGCCAGGATGATGTAATCCTGATGAGCCCACGGATAAGGAATGGGTTCTTCTGGGAATCTACAGCTGAGGTGGGATTCATGTCCTGAAATTTAGATAGCTGCAACAGAGATGTCTCCATCTGAGCAAAATACCTTGGACTCCCTTCTGAACCGGTGGAGGGAAGCAGACACTGCTGGACCACAGCGGGGGTTTATCCCAAGTAGATGTCCTCTGTGGGGCAGTAGAGCACCTAGAAGTGTTAGTTTCTCTGCACTGACTCTAACAGTTGTGTAAGATGATCTGCCTACGTGGAGGTGACTATGCTAGCGGTAAGTAACTTTAAATAAGATTAAATCCTACCAGGTGGAAGGGAAACAGGAAGTTTCTGTCTCCAGCCCCTTCATGCAAGCAATAGCAACATGCAGCCACACATGGGCAAGCGTGAGGAGCTTGTTCTTTGAGTTTGCCCAGTGGGATTTCTTCCACAAGGGAGTGGAGGAGGTTGCTGCCTGTTTCTGCACTATAGCGCGGCAAGTTGTGACCCACAGAAGGTGAAGACATGACTAGAGTATTTGGGGATTGAGCACAGTATCGGATCGCCTGAGCTCCACCTCCAAACACTGCTCATACAAATACCAACTAAACCTTTGATAATTACTCAATCTACATCCATGGCACAATAGCAAGAAGAAAGATCCAGTGCACTGACACATGTCCTCCTGAACTCACTGATATTTGAGCAACTGGAGAGGGCTGATCCATCCCAACATCTTGCAAACCCTCTCTGTCTGAATCCAGTTGTTATTCTTCCAAGATCCTCTCTTGTTTCTGAAGCCAGCAGGAGAAAATCTGTAAGGTCCTGCACCCCAGCTCCCTGGACAGTTAAGAATTTTGCCATCTCTTTTCTGAAAGTGGTGTGTTAAAATGAATTTTTCTGAGCATTGGAAACACAAGCCTCTGGCTTTAACCTTAGATAGCCAGTACAACTTCTAGTTCCCAGTTACAGAGTGAAAGGCTCAGACCCATAGACAGACCATCTTTATAACTTGGCCACTTTGCACCCTTTGGTGAGAACAACTGCAACTCAAATTGCCTGGAGACCTGTGTCCTGCAGATGCAGAT
Source organism: Buceros rhinoceros silvestris (assembly GCF_000710305.1). NCBI lineage: Eukaryota > Metazoa > Chordata > Aves > Bucerotiformes > Bucerotidae > Buceros > Buceros rhinoceros. Next base: position 5,465 of record NW_010394626.1, read on the forward strand.
ACAGTCTCCTCTGCCCTCTTTTCTGTTTCTCCTATCCCCACTTCACATAATTCTGGATGCTGGAGCAATGTGTGCCCTATTGCAAGGCACAGGTATCCTGGTCAGCCCATCACATACCAGCATTGTGGTCCTCCTCCACTCAGCCCTGGAGCCCTTTCATTGAGTGCTTCCCACACATCTTTGTCTTTAAACCAGTCAGGATTATCTCTGGAGCTACTTGTTTCTGAGATATTTTATTTTATCCCACATTTCATTGTGCCTCATTCATTTTGTATTATAATCGCTGGCAGCTTTGTAGAAACAGTTGGATCAGGAACAGAGGAGATTAAAAGCAGCAGAGCAGGCTCTGAGATGGTTTCTCCTTAGTACTCTTCTCTTTTGCCCCTCCACACTGTTGTTCAGTGAAGAGCATTTGGGCTGCTGTGTAATGAGCAAGCCTGCCTAGCTGGCACGAGGGAGAGTAGTGTACCCTGATCAGATAGACTTGTCACTTGGCCAGCCCGTGATGTGGATGACACACCAAAAAAATGTTCTCAGACTCAATCTGGTTTCCATTCAAACAGATCAGGTTGCTCTCACTGGTCTTCCCTCTCTCCGCTTCTATTTTCAAGGGAAATGTAGGCAGATCCAGGAGAAACATCCTCAAATGAACTCCTGCAACCAGCAGGTGCTGATAGCTGCTCTCTCTCTCTGCATCTCTGCAAAAACATCCTTCAAAGGGACCTTCTTTGCCCCTTTCACCTCCCAGTCTGTCTGGGTGAGACAGGACAAACTACTAGGCACACCCAGGCACATCTGGGCACACCTCAGCCATGCCTGAGGCTGTACCTGAAGCCAGAATACTATCCACAAAGCCAGCTGGGTCCTGAGCACAGTTTCAGAACTACCTTTCACTAGATCCATAGAAATATCCATGGGAGAAAGGGTAATGCATTGAATCACATCTTCCAGCAAAACCATACTGCTACCTGATCTTGCTTCCTTTCTCAACACTGAGTTTAGGGTTTCTTGCTCTCAGCAGTAATTCTCTAATCTCACATTTCAGCCAATTCTCCCAGAAACCTCAGCTCAGCTCTTCTCAAAAAGAGCTTTTTTAAATGTATCAGTTAGAGCAACCACATTTCAAGTGAGACAGCCTTGTTCAAAGGGAGATGAGTCACTGGCTTTCATTCCCTTGCTCCCCCCAGATTTAAAAAAAAAAAAAACAAAAAACCGAAAACCAAAAGCCAAAAAAACAACCAAACTTTCTCACCTGCATTATGCCATAGCCATAACCAGAATATACCTTTGTCTTCATTTTGCTGTTGTGTAAGGGGTTCAGAAATTATTTGTAAAGAAAGCATTGATTGTGAAGAAAAAAGCCTCTGTCCTGACATCGGGAGATCAAGCCTATGAGCCAGAGGATGTTTGATTTCCCCAAATAACTCTTGTTATATGTTCTATAAAGTTTATTTGGGAAATGTTGTGATGCTGCTGTGTAACTCCAGCTATGTAAGGACAGCAAAAGTTTTTCACTGCTGTTTGCTTCACGAGCTCTTTTATTTCTGATTTAAAAGTGCATTGTGTGAAGAACTTCAAATAGGAGCCTGAATAGATATCCTTTTTCTTATCCCTCCAGAGATACACATCAGCAGCAACACTAGAGGCTCTCTACTGATCATATTCCACACTGCCAGGGTGCCTCAACCATGGCTTCTCACCCATTTTGTCCTCCAACAAGGATCTCTGGTGCTTTCTCCATGGTTGAGCCTTATGTATGTGAGGATGGGAAAGCCTAAAAACTGTCTCCTATTCCTGGCTGCATCTTCAATTTTTAGTGATTTCTAACATTAGGTTGTACCATTGTGGATGGACTAGATACTCTACTGGCCCTTCTGGACTTAAGACGTACTGACAGCTGTCATACTAAGGAAGGGATCTGGATTTGATGGTAAAACCCCCAAAATCTCATGTTTTTCCCCTGAGCACTGGCTTCATGGTTAAAAGCCCTTGAGGGGACCCACACTCTGTATCTTTCTCCAATTAATTTTATTATTCCTTTTTTTCCCCCTGTAGTTACCATTCCATAGCTAATGTAAAGAGTGTTAGAAAGGGAAAATTTCTAGATAAATCTACTCACAAGATCTTGAGGTGCAGCAACACAAATCCTAACAAGCTGCAAGGAAGAAAGAGAAATAATAGCCATCACAAGGCAAACATCTGCTGGGGAAGTTGTAGAAATATGCCTTAGAGCAAGGAAAGGACTAAGGAGCCTATTGATCTGCCTGTTGGGTGTGATATGAAATTAGCCTAAAGCTCCTGCATGAAACAGGTCAAACTGGGATTTGACCAGACCCAGAAAGAAGGAGGTTGTCATTCAAAAAGGAAAATTCTCTGGGACGTTAGTTCTCTGGACATTAACCTTGCACTTTCCCTGGGACTGCTACTGAACCTCCACCCTATCCCATAAAAAGAGTACGCCGAAGGGTTTCTTGCTTGATTTTACTTCTGAAAACAGATACACAGACCCCGAGCAGCTTAACACAAGGTTAATTTTAAGAATTGCCTGTTAGTTAATTTGATTTTATGCATGGTTGGAAGAAAGCAGAGGTGGTAAGAAGCATATTAGGTCTTTTAATTGAACTACTTCTTAATTAAAATGCTTTGTGTGCTGTGTGAGCCATGTCAGCCACAGCACTTGGGTTTTAGGAGGAAAGTGCATTTATCTGAGCATCTTTACATGACTGTAAGCCTACAAAGCCTAGTGCAGACACTGGAAATCAGTGAATATGTTCCAACTGCTGCCTCCAGTAAGTCTGTAATTGGAATGAGGCATATCAATTACATTCAAATGACGTAGGTGCAACTATTGTGCCTTTGTTAGTCATTGGTGGTGGCTTGAAATTTATTACTAGAGAATCAATCAGATGCATTCTCTCAGCCATCTCAGCAATATCAGAAGGGGTTGTTAGCACAGAATTTTACTGGACCATTGGTATTAACCCAATTACATAGTTAAATGTTCTTCCGTATTTTTATGTTAGCTGAAGTTTGGTTTCTAACCTGCCTAAAACCTCACCTTTGTAAAGTCAAGGACTGTTCTCCAGGTCTAGGGTGCCAAGTTTACTACCAAGTTTACTTGTTTACAAGTTTACTGCCAAGTTTAGTAAGGTAATGAAGCTTGATCTGTCCTAGACATCTATGAACAGCAATATGAGCTACTTGATCATAGGTCTGTTCATGACTGTCTACCAGAGCTGGAAAATTGCCTTCAATGTCATGAAATCCTCCTGCAGAGGACTATGCTTACAGCTTTGATTGGCTGATGGGATTTGCATCATGGGAAATAATAAGAATTTAATACTTCTTTTAATGTGATCTGCTGTCTTTTCCACAAACCACTGCAGTGAAGACCTGAAATACTGCAGATCCCAAGGGCTGCGATTTGTCCTAACAGTAAGAAACATGGAAGATGAAACAAATCCCCTTTTCTTGTTGTTTAATACTTAATGAGTGTGATTCCCTGTGGTGGTCTAAGTCAAGAGCTCAGACAGCAAGCCAAAATATGGACTGAAAGTCTCCAGCACACCTCTCAGAGCCACAAGGAGTTGAGGAGGAATGTGTGGAATGAAGTGATGAAGAATGTGTCCCCTGCTCTTGATAATCTTAAAGGCCTTGGACTTGGTTATCTTAAAGGTCTTTTCCAACCTAAACAATTCTATAATTCTATTATTCTATGAATAGGAGGAGAAAATCTGCTGCTGTCCACTGATCTCAACAGGTATGACAGACTGGGCTGTGCAAGACCTCATGGAAAGGGAAGACCTAAACAGAAGGTGAGTTGCTTCAGGACAGAGTGAAAAGATGAGAAGAGGATTTTGTTTAGTACCTCCTTCCTGAGCACAAGAGCCTACAGAGGAGGAAATTCCTGCAGAAATATATCAGGCAGCGTCTTCAAACCACCATATTGGCCAACATATAGACGTAACAGAGAAACAACCTTCAACTTCTTATAAACTGTCTTAAAATTGAACCATCAAGATAAGGCTGGAAAAATAGGATGCCGTATCTGACACCTGTCTGATGACAGCACAGCTTGTGCATGAAGCATTTTTCCAAATATTTGCTTTGCTTAAACGTCCAGTTGCTTCTATCTGCCATTTGACTTCTACAGGTTATAGCTTTCATTTTGACCCTTCACTAGGACAGATTCAATTCCATATAACTTTGCTTTTTCCTCTGATTACTTCCACGTTTATTCAACTGCTGTATGACTACCTATGGGGTCAGAAAAACTGCAAAAGGACAGTGAAGATCAAGGCATTGGGGCAAGAGCAGGAGATCACCTCCTTCTCTGCAGTGCAGGTGGATTCTTCTGAGGTTACACATGAATGTTCAAGACCCCCTGATCCTGGGTACATGGGAAAAATTTTTGATTCCTCTTATTGTCCCCCTGGACCTGATGTATTTTCCGTCATTTATGATCCATGTTTAGAAACAGCTTGCGCCTGCATAAGTCTGACTTTGGCACACGTGACCAGAAGACAGGCTCTTTGAGATTTCTGGAAAGAACTTCAACACTCAACTGAGACCTAACACATGACTTTGAGATGGTAAAACCAGGATGAGAAGAACCTACTCTCAAGGTAGAAGTCTTGGTGCTTCTTTGGTTGCATGTTAAGACAGTCCACCTCCCTAATCTGGCAAAGCTCCAAGTTTCATATTTCTCGTGAATAATGTATTGTTGGTATCAACACACATTACTCAATAGCTCATTTCCGTTATGTAGTAACAGTAAAATGCCTCCAAGAATATTGGAGAAATATTGTCTTTCAAAATCGTCTTCCAGAAACTTTCTATCTTCCACCCAGATTGACACCCAAATAACTTAAAAACTTAAAAATTATGGCCCTCAAATACTGTTAATTGCAAGCTACTCTACGACAAATCTGGAGGGCCTCTGAGCACAAAGCCTGCCCTGTATGCAGCTGCCCAAGTAGACAACCATTATCTGCAAAGGGAGATAAAGGCTGTCTTCATTTTACTTGGAGCAAATGAGGCAAAACTTAGAATGAGATTGATTGATCAGGGGAAGCTAGAGTGAAAATAAAAACAGACCCTGTTTGCTGTCAGACATTTATCTCTGAGCTAGTCACTATAGGACCTCTCTACAGTCAACAAAACACACATCTTGCAAGGTCGATTCATCTTCTAATACAGATGTTCAAGCAGGCCATTTGAAACAGACCCCTGAGCATGTATTCTCTTCATTGACTATAAAAGGAGTCAAGGTTGACCAACTTTAATACAGGTGCCTACGCTGTTCTTGTCAAACAAGTCTCACTCCCGGTTTTTATGTCCTGACCACAACATCCTTTTGAGGCATGCAGCATGAGACAGATGAACAGGGAGTGCTCTGGTTGCTAAGTCAGGCACTGCAAAGCTCCAAAACAGGTTAATGAATTTCAAGTGCTCAATCTTTGCTCACCACCATTTGTATGGAGGCGACATCATTACATAATGGTGCTGTATTTTTACCACACAGTCTTCTTATTGTTCTGTTTGAATGAACAGTGCTGCAGGGAAGAACCATGTTTATACAGTGAATGAGATTCGTGTTTTCTGCAGGAGTTTGATGGAAGGAGACAAAAATCTGAGTGTCACTCCAACACTGGTGACACCAGAGACCTGAAAGTGTCCCTACATCTGTGTTTTCCATAGGCACAGAGCATAGGAAGGAGACTTGGGAAGGAACTCCCTGGTGCTCAGTTGCCAAGGGAGTACAGGGGGAAACAGCAAGTTTCCATGCTGCTTCTAGGGAACTATGATCAAAGAGAGAGTTGAAGAAACCACATCAGTTCTGAGTCCCAGTCCTGAAAATGTAAGTCATCTAAGGAAAATGATGTAGACTTTGCAAACAGGTACCATGGGAAGACAGTTACTTAGCCTGTGAACTCCAAGGACCTTTTAAAGAGAGTATTGAACAGTGATGAAGTCACACTTACCCTGGCTTCAATTCAGGAGGTTTAGGTAAGGGCTTCAGAAAGCCTTTTTTCCCAACTAGCCAGTATGTGTCTTCTACTCCTTTACCCTAAAATAGAAACAAAAGTCCAGATAAAGACCAGTTTTCGGACCACCCTCTGCTCGCTATGCAACATCCTCACTGGGATTCTAAGGGCTTCAAATATACCCAGAGACAGAGCACAACTGGAAATCTTGGGCTCCGCTCCATAATAATTCAGGGATGATTTGAATTTCATTAGCCTAAAAGGCAGAGACCTTATTGAAAATGTCATCTACAAATGACCCTCGTTGATCTGGGCCATTGAAACCACACAGCTTAACAGAAATGGGAAGCAACAGGATCTCTCACCATCTTACGTGACAGCACTAACACAATTAATTAAGAGATTTTACAACTCTTGCTGGGCTGAGTATCAGAATAATAACTTCCTCTCCCACCACTGAGGACTTAGTTTTTAAGGTGAGCTGCACCTGATGAAATATAGCCATTTGTATCAGAGTCAATCACCCTTGACTGGAGAAATGGAGGAAAACAGACACTTCTAGGGCAACATCCATCTTCACATAAAGTGGACCCTGAGTGTAAATCAGGTTAATAACTTCCTAAAGTGCCAATTTATCTCCACTCACTATGTAAAGGTTTCTTTCCACTGACTAAACCTGGAAACTTCAGATCTTCACTTGCAGACATATGAACTTGTTTGAGGTGATTCCATTTGTCATGAAAGATTGATGAGTGACCTGAGGCTGTGCTCAGACCTCTTACTGCTAGTGTTTGAGATAAGCAAAGCTCTTACTTCCATCTATTGACTATGTTAGGGGAGAAGTGATTTTCTGAGTTATTTAGTGCTGGGTTTTTTTGGCCACTGTGAAAAGAAGTGTCAAGTCTATTTAGTATTGACTAAATAGATTCCTAAATAGTTAGATCCAGTACAAACAGCTGATTGCTTGATCCCATGGTCTTTCAAGAAGTACCTCATGTACTGAAAAAACTGATGAGAACAATTTGGGAAGCATCCAGCAGAAGAGTAGTGGATGAAGGCCAAACAAGAGCTTAATATGAAAATTCCTTAAAGAAGAAGATTCCCCTATGAAGCATTTCACACAGCCCTTCTGACCTTCTTACCTTCAGTTCTGTTCTTCCCCTAGGTACAATTTCGTAGCCTTCATTTAGACTCCGAAGCGTATCCACCGTACTTTGGCTGACATGAATTCTGTAAGCTAGGAATGGAAAGCAAAACAGCTGAATGACTATTCTGCACACACTCTGCGAATTCCCCACTGCTTCATACTGGCAAGGAAAAATGTTCCAACGCATGCAAGCACGTAGCTGGTGTAGCTGTGTGGTGCTCCTCTGTGCAGAGTTTGATGCTGATGAATGGATCCTTCCAGGAAGGGCTGTAACAAGCATAGTTGTAGGGCTCTAGCAAGGCCCCAGTGAGAGATCTACACTGTGGGCTTCCTGGAGAAGGATACCAGACACAATGAGTGTAGAAGTCCAGCTCTTAATAAACATGATAAATGGTTTTTCAGCAACATTATCAGCTGTAATCAAAAATGTCATTTTAATCTATTGCCACAGCGTAACTAGGGAGCGAGAAAGAAGAAAAATAACCAACTGTTCTGCTCCAGACACGCAACATCATTTCAAAGCTGGGATAAAGAGCACAGAGATAGAGTTTGCAAGTGGACGTAATGAAAATGTGGCTGTACATCTAGATCCGTCTGCAGTTTTCAGTAATTGATTCCATCCAGAGCTGCCATTAAAAGTCTATGAACAACAAGGGCAAAGGTGGAAATCTTTAATGAAGTCCCACCTTCCCCAGATTGTTTTACAGCCATTGCTGGAGCTCGCTATAATTTGTTGCTCTTTTGGTGTGAACAAGCCAGGAAATGTTTCTAAAACATTTCCCCCCAAAATAGCTTTCTTTGTTGTTGTTTCTTTTGAGCTTTTGGTTCAAATGACTCAATCCCATTCCCTTCCCCCTTGAAGGCTGGAGAGCATGAAGCAAATACTTTTTTTTTTTTTTTCAGAAGAATCAGAAAGGAGAACATCAATTCAAATATGCAGAGAAAGACTACACAACTGAGCCACATTTCCTCAGATACTACCCTACAATCTTCCTATTACTGTGTACTATAAACATTTTGATTAATATATAATGATGCCCTTGTATCTGCAGTGCTCCTGCTGTCTCCAGGAGGACTTTGCACTTCCAAGGGTCTAAACCTTAAGATTCTTCCAAATCTCTCTCTTGCCATTAGGAATCTACTGTCAAAGTATTTCATTCCACAGCTTTCCAAATACAATGCATGCCTTTTAAAATAAGCCAGCCATCATCACAAAAAGTCAATTTTCCTTAATTAATGATTAGCCCATTTGTTTGTCTTAATTAGTTTAATCAAAATCACTGGAGCTGGAAATGTGAGGGTTGTCTGAAAGACCGAAAAAGTTCCAATGTGGCCTATATAGCAGCGTGCCTAGGTGGCCAACAGCAACCTGGCTTATATCAGCACCGATGTGGCCAGCAGGACCAGGGCAGGCATCATCCCCCTGTACTTGGCACTGGTGAGGCCACATCTTGAATGCTGTGTCTAGTTTGGGCCCCTCACTCCCAGAAGGACATTGAGGGGCTGGAGCGTGTCCAGAGAAGGTCAACGAAGTTGGTGCAGGCTCTGGAGCAAAAGTGCCCTGAGGAGCAGCTGAGGGACCTGGGGGGGTTGAGCCTGAAGAAAAGCAGGCTCAGGGGAGATCTTCTGGCTCTCGACAACTTCCTGACAGGAAGCTGGAGTGAGGTGGGGGTCAGTCTCTTCTCCCCAGGAACAAGCACTAGGATGAGAGGAACTGGCCTCAAGTTGCACTGGGAAAGGTTTAGGTTGTCCAGGCGTGGCCCAGGCTGCTCAGGTCAGTGGTAGAGTCCCCATCCCTGGAAGGGTTTAAGAGACATGTGGATGTGGTGCTGAGGGAGAGGGGTTAGTGGTGACCTGGCAGAGGTGGGTTAACAGTTGGAGCTGATGATCTTAAAGGTCTTTTCCAACCAAAACAATTCTGTGATTCCGTGATATACTGCAACATATTTCTAGCCTTGCAAGACCTCAGGGTTTTAATACTTAATGTCACAGATTTTGTGTATCTTGGAAAATAACGGTAACAGGTAATCTTTGGAGCTGGTGAAAATATCAAAAGGGAGATCAGAGATCAAACATTGAAATGTATGAGACGTTGCCTTTGGAAACCATCTTGTACTGACAGCCTGAACATCAAAAGCAAATTCAAAACACATCCAGGACTCTGACACTGCTGTTCCTTGCTGTCCACTGTGTCAACCACAGTTCGACAACTATGGTCTATGGTTTGCATATACTTGCCAAGGACAGCAACAAAGAGCAGATCTGGGTACACAGCAGGTAGGAAATGTTCTCCCCCAGCTCTTTCTACATGTCTAGAAGTCTCCACCCACGGAAAATAAGAGCCAGCTGAGAGATGGTACTGTCATATCTGCTGCAGCTATTGGCTTTGTGCACTAGACTGTGCTTTTACATCTGAAAGCCTCAGGAAAACAAAGGCAAGACCTTGAGGGAAAAACAGCATGAACATCAACCCATTAAGGAAGACATCAAGAAAACACAAAGAGGAATGGAAGATGAAGGATTTTGTTAGGACCTGTCAACACTTGTTCATGGAGTTGTTATTGCTGAAGCCACCACAAACGATGCTATTCATTGCCACAAGACACTGTTGCACATGGTCTGCTTTTCTCTCTCTCCAGCATGATGGAAGCAGTGCCCACACGTGCTTCAACCCTTGCCTTCTACTAGCCATGGCAGGTAAGTGTATTATTTTGCTGTGTAAGAACAGCTCTAAATTAGGATTCTCAGCACTGACTGAAAGCAAGATCCAACCCATGTAGGAGAAATCTAGATTTGTGTTGATTTTGGTTGATGGGAGCTAAATCAGAGGACTGTAGCTGGAAGGAGAGGTCTTCAAGGCTGACCTATGATGGCAAAGCCAATGCCCTCCCCTTCAGGCTGCTTTGAATTTTGTCATTTGACTTACTCCTTTCTTCAGAGTTGATTCAGTTGCAATGTCTATAACTGAAAATGTGCATTTCTTCGTCTCTCTTGAGAAGTTTGTTCAACCACCCACCCCAGGCACTGTTTCAAATACTCACGCAGGCCTGTGGACTCCATTCGTGATGCCGTGTTCACCGTGTCTCCAAAGAGACAGTACCGTGGCATGGTAAGTCCCACCACTCCTGCCACACAAGGCCCTGAAAGACACATCATCCACATAACCCAGATGGTACTGCACAAATCAAGGGGCTCACCAAAAAACAAATCTCATCCTCTCCTCTGATATTAAAAAATCACTTGGGGATACAGGAGAAGGTTTTCTAAAGATCTCATTGGCTTTGGTGCTTGCTACAAGCAATCAAAAAATAAGCAATGCTCTGGACTGCATATTGGTGTTTTATACCTAAGAAAGGTCCTGTGTGGCAGGACCTCAGTTCACCATCATCTGGGAGAAATCTGTTCAGAGTTCATGGAAGCTCAAGGACTATCACAATGTCATTTTAAAAAGACCTCCTTTTCCATCTGATAAAATTCAAGTTCAGATCCTGTAACGTGCCCTGTGTTTCAGTGAAACAGGGTTGAAAGTCAGCCTTGGAAGTCCAAAGGTGCTGGCAACAAGCTGGACCACCCTGTGTCCATTCCTTGGAAAAGAAGACATCATTAGCTCGCCTGTCTAGCCAAAAACTGTTTATTTTTCCTCTTTCTCAATCTTTATACAGGATCCACTCCCTTCTAAAGTAGCTTGTCAAGAACCGGTGCCAAGTTCACAGGGAGAGGTGTGTGTGCAGGATTCACAGGAACACACAGAGATAAAATGTGTGACAGACAACTGTCGTCTGGGGCTCTTGGCTTAGCTGATGGCTGGACTGTGGTCTGAAGGATGAGATGTTGAATTTCATCACCCACAATTTAATATACCAGGCTTGCAAAATAAAACATACACACAAAAAAAGAAAAAACAAACAACTAGCAAAAAATAAGTGTTTTCAGCAGTGTGAGGAGGTGTGGGGTTTCCAGAAGAGAGAAGAGGCGTCTCTGTATTTTCCATTGGATGGTTTTATGTCTTCTCAGGCTCTGATGCTTTTTCAGTGTCGTGATCATTCTGGGTTAAGATTTAGCAAAACTGACATCTAGGAAATCTTTTTCCATGCAAGGTTAAAAGAGATGTGAAGGCAGTACATCATCAACAGTATCTGAAAAGATGCTATAGGCAAGGTTTTTCATATTATAAAAATTGTAGGTTAAAATGTTGGTTTGAAAATATTAATAATAGTAGCAGCCTAATTTAGAAGTTATTTGTTACTTGTTTCAGGACTATGTGATTTTACTGTGATTTTAGTTTTAGTTACAAAAATTGGTGTTTCATATAGTTTTCATCTTAAGGACAAAGAAACTCCAATGCTGAAAGTGATGGAGAACTTTGCAGGAACCCTCCTTGTTGTCACCTCTGAAAAGTTGTTCCTGCAGAGTCAAAGTAACAGGGTTTGGATTTTAATGTAATTTATGGAAGATGCAAACTGAGAGGAAAGACAGATTTTAATTTCCTGCCTGATGAAGCATCGCTTGCATAAAGATTAAAAAACAGGAGGGGAAGAATGGCTCATACCAAAAATGTTTCAAGGACTGAAACAGCATTCCTGGATCAAATACAGCATGCAGGGACTGCTGGAGATGAGGAGAACCTCATTTAACTGGGGGGGGTGTGGGGAAGTGGGGGGGAGGTTTGCT
>NW_010394626.1:17317-55363 GCF_000710305.1 Buceros rhinoceros silvestris
GAACCTCATTTAACTGGGGGGGGTGTGGGGAAGGGGGGGGGAGGTTTGCTGCCAATGTGCCATGCAACCTTGGAAAAGAGACTGCTCTTCAGAATCCCTTCTAATTTAATTCTCATCCTTATCAGTATTCATTAATTTGGTCCAACCTCTTTAGGAGAGGAGCATAACCACTAGAGGAAGGTTTTTGTCAGGGTCTAGTCTAGAGGCACTTCTATAACATTACTCTAAAGGCACTGTTGATACTACTGAGTCAAAGACCTATCCCTTCCCTAACTGGTCCTTAATGTGTGCACACTAATGTGACATATACTTTAAAAAGACCCTTAAAAAAACCTTTGAAAAGAGTCTTGCTAGAGACTTTTAAATTGATGCTTAAGTAAGAGCTTTCCATGAGAAAACACTAACTCACATAGAATCTTAATCTCATGGGGATGACATGACAGTAGCACTCAGAAATCTCAATAACAATCAAAGCTCCTTCTGTAATAGGTGTTGCAAGGACACAAAACAGCGGTTCTTGTCAAAAAACATCCCTCACTGAGGAGGGTTTGATTCTATTTTAAGAAGCACAAATATGGCAACTGAGCTCTCACTGCAATCAGTGGAGGCCAAGTCAATGCGGTCAACTGAGCCATCAAAGCCTTTCCACTCTTGCACCTGAACATCTCTGCATGTTCCACCATTACATGTCCACCAGATTTCCATCAACCACAAAATCAGCGTAGGCTCCCTAAGGCTCCTGGAAACACCTCCATGTGCGTGCCTAAATTTGGGTTTCCTACTGTCATTGCAATCATCCAATCATGTCTGCAAAGCTCACAACCTATGATTTTTAGGGTGAGGTACTATCTTTCCAGACTACTGCTTTTAAGCCTGTCCTCTTGTTGCAGAGTTATTAACTCAACACCAACCCTACAGTGTAAGCAAGCCCAGAGACTTGCTCCGTGTTGAAAGCATCCAAGAATTAATTCACTCACTGCCTACACTGCCTGTGTGTGTTCCTCCTTGTCTAGACAGCTTCAGCAAAGGGCTAACAAAAACTTCCAACAATTAATCTCCCACAGTAACAAGTTTCGGAGGAAACCAGATACCCTGTGACGAGAACATTATGGTCTAGTTGTTTAATTATACAGGTTCACTGGTTTGTTTTGAAATGGCTCTGTGCCATGGCTTGCAGGGTCAATTAATGAGATGTGCTGGCTAAGACTCTGCAATGACCATCAGTGGTGCCGCAGAGGTTAATAAGCTTGACCAGAAGTGTGAGGCTGCCTGCCAGAGAGCTTGACCGATAAACAGATCCTCTTCAGCCTCTGCAGAAAAGCTTGTCTTCTCACCACTGCTTTCCCTGCTGTCCAGCTCCAGCCCACAGATTGTGTGGAAACAGCTGAGTCAGCTGAGTTTTTCTGGACATGCAGTCAAGAGAGGTCAGCCAAGATTCCAGGGTGCATTTAAAGCAGACCAAACATTGGCCTTCTTGTCCTCTTCACCTTACCCACGCCTTGTCACAAGCAGACCATGGACACGGGCCAGCAGAAGATCCCGGAGGTGCAGCTCTCTGTCGGGTCTGGAGTGACATGGGCAGCCCATGTCCAAAGGGCATTTACTGCTTTTTCAGAGAGGGCATCACAAGCTCTTGTTGGCACCAGTTTCCAGAGAGCTGTTGGCCCACAAAACTGGTGGTCACACCCATCCTCTATCATTTCCAGGACAGTGAAAGTGTTAGCCAAGCCTTCCTCTCCCCCAAGCACTTCCTCAATGCTTTCATGATGCTGGTGATTCCCTCTTCATGCTTCTTTCCTCAGGAGAAACAGGGTCTAGGGTTAATCAAACTTTGCTGTCAACTCGGTGGCTCAGGGAGCTGGTTTGCATTGCAGCATGAATTTCTCACTGCTCCCATGTGCAAAACAGGATCTGGCTTCTGCTTCTTTAGAAAGAAAACACCAATTTCTCCCCCTCTTCCTCTCACACCCTATACAATAGCTCAGAGCAACACCGCTTTCCAGATACCCAGAGTTCATAAAACCAAGGAAAAAAGATCTACCCCCTATATAGGGGTAGATTTTTGGCTGAGTACATGGAAGACGTGACGCAGAACTGCTGTCAACAGGCAGCAGCAGATGTTGCATACACTGAATTCCTTTCTTTACGTGTTTAAAATATGCTGCTGGTGCTCCAGAGACTCCTGTTCTGGGCAAGACAAGCTGAGACCATAGTCTCCTCTAATTTCTGCCAGGATATAAAACCCACAGTTTTATATCCTCCAATCGTTTCTTAATGTTTTAGACTTCCATGAAGGGCCAGATAAGACCTTTGAACTGCAAAGAAAACAGTAGGGACATGAGTTTTCAGATATAATCCCAGAAGAAGAACTTCTGTAGTCTAAGAGATACAAAATACTAATTTTAGCTCTGCTCAAGTCACAGTTCTGTTCTTGGGATATTCTGGGTGAGATACTTCTCCCTGCTTTTGTTTCCCAATGTGCAGAAAAGAGACTGGATTATTTACTTCTGTAAAACACTTGCATGCCAAAGCTGCAAAACTGTGGGCATTATCAGATAGGCAGAAGAATAAAAATCCCTGTAATACTGGGTCAGACTCCTGGACACATCTTATTCGTTGTTGGCGTCCCGCAGTGGGCGTCTTTAAAGGAAAACGCAAGAAGTTTGGTTACAAACAGCTGGGAAAAATTTATTAATGGATGTCTGTGGTATAAAATATGGAGTTTCCTATCTCTTCTGAAAATAGTGGTTCTATAACAGCAAATGTCTTTCCCTTCATTTCAAGTCGCAGTCATACTTTTGCTTACACGACTGCAGTCCTACTGGGGTTCTTTTTGTTTTGTTTTGGATGTTAATTACAATTTGCATTAAAAAAACCCAACACCTTTCTCTTTTCCTTTTAAACAAGACACTTTTCTGTTAATTGAACAGATTCTGACTTCTATGTTAAAGATAATTTACTTTTTTTATAACATAACTTTTTCTTAATAGCTGTATCACATATTCTTCTAGCTATGTCCTATCTGTAATGAATCTCCTCAACTGATTCATTCACTTTCTATGCCTGTCTCTCTGTGCTTCTTCGTTTCAGAACAGAGTTACAAAGACATCACTGGATGTCTCCATGTCACACCGGTGAAGATCCCTCCACACATCAAAGAGACACCCTTACAACAAAACCCTTGTGACTAATATGTCTGATGCAGTTCCTGACTGCAACAGAATACACAATTTTCCCCCCCAAATGATAGTGAGCCATTTTCCTCCCTGGCCTTTGTGTTTCCATTTCAATGTCCTTGTTGCTATGGAATATTTTAAAGCGTCTCCTAAAGGTGCTTGTTTTGGGGCATTCAGAGCTGGAAATACAATTGTGAAGGAGTTCTTTGATGTTCAGGCACAGGCGGGTGCCTCTGCCTACCTGTGTGCAGCCCAATTCGTATCCTGAGTGGGATTTCTGGCATGTGTCTCATTTTGAATGTTCCCACCGAGCTGAGGATGTCCAGCGACATGTTGGCTATCTCAGCTGCATGCTTGTTTCCATTGCGTTTTGGGAGCCCTGAGGCAACCATGTAGGCATCACCGATTGTCTCCACCTAGAAAATAACATTACATTAAAAAGAAACAACAGAACATCGAAAAATATGGAAAAGAGACATAGAACGAAATTACAAGAGTGTTTGACCCACAGGCAGTTTGATCCTCATGGCCAAGTACTTCTTACCTTGTAAACATCATGGTTTCCAAGAACAGCATCAAACAGCGTGTAAAGGTCATTCAGAAGGTCAACAACTTCAATGGGTTCACTGAGGGCTGAAATGGTTGTGAAGCCCACGATGTCACTGAAGTAGATGGTCACCTGGTCAAAATATTCTGGCTGCACAGTGCCACCAGTCTTGAGTGCTTCTGCCACTGATCTGAAATAACAATGCAAGCAAAGATGACAGGGCACAAACCCTTCCATAGAACGTGCCCAAGAGCTTGTCCTACTGTGCTCAAAAGATCTTCCACTAAATAGGAGGTTCTAGATGGCAGTAACAAGCATTGACTAAAGTTTCTAATGTGATTGGAAGGTGCTTGCCAAAAGTGGAGGTCAGCTCCACAGCCTTGCTCAGTTCTGAGAAATAGTTTTGTCCAGTCTAGCTATGGGGGTTTTTTAACATCTAAAGTACCGGTACTTACGGGGGGAGCATCTGTGACAGTAGCTTTTCTGTCTTCTGTTTTTCAATCTCTAGCTGCTCGGTCCGCTCCCTGATTAAATCTTCCAGGTTGCTCGAATACTGCTCAAGCATCCTGAGCATTGAATCAATGATATTGGTCTTTTTGCCTTTGTTGATGGTTTTGAACTGGAAAATCAAACTGGGGAGTTATTTCTCCATCTCATTGCACCATTTTAGCACTCTCAGTTTGGAAAGGAGCAAAACCCAAACACTTGTTTTAAAGTGTCAATGCTAAAGACTGGCTTTGTCAGTGGCAAGAGTACAATAATGGAAAAAGGCAAACTAGAGGGTGAATTTGCATCAGTAACCACAGAAGCTGCCCAGGAGCGGCAAGAGTACAACAATAATGGAAAAAGGCAAACTAGAGGGTGAATTTGCATCAGTAACCACAGAAGCTGCCCAGGAGCATGTTGCTCCTCTACAAACTTTCAGTGAGGGTTAAGTGAAACACCACCTTCCATGAAATGATGACAAGTATGTGAGTTGTTCTGGAGTCCTATCATACTGCATATAGTCACTCTCGTTTATCTCATGACTAACCTTTAGGGTAACTTGCATCCCTTTGCATTCAGGGGTGCAAATTTCAGGGCATGAGCAACACTTACAACTTGCTTATGTGTTACTTATCTTAAATCCACCTTTGCACACTGGCGTGTACTGCCACCTCCCACCCCCAGCTCCTCACTGAGATGTACTTTCTCCTCTTGACCTGAAGGTGAGCTTCTGGACTATTAAGTTAATCTGTGGCTTCAGAAGCTGTCTTAGACTCAACAGTGGAGTTCCATGGGTTTTAAATCATTCACTGTTTCGTAGATCCAGAAGGTAAAAATTGGGGATATTGGTTTACCTAGTTTGCCCATATAAGAAAATAGGAACAATACTGCCAGATCAGATTACACATTTATTTTGACAGAACCCATCCATGGGACTGGCCAGTAACAGATGTCTGGGAAAGCTGTTCACACACGGCTTAGGTACAGTCATATTTCCCTGGGATACGCTCCCAACCTCCACCAATCTTCAGTTCAGATACCTCCTATGCTGAATGTTGTATCTTTGTGTTTAACAGCCTTTGGTGAATTTTCCTTTTAAATTAATCACCTTTTAAATGCCTTAGAAAGTCAAAAAACATATTGATCTAAAGTTACATATTGATCATAAGTCATCACAAGTTACAGATCTTTGATCTCCATGCAGGCACAACAAACGTGAAGACACCATGCACACGTCCAACCCTCTTCACACCCCATGTGGTGGTGCCATGTCAGCCGAAGTTCAGGACAAGGTGTAAACCAGACACCACAACCCAACAGCAAAGACAAGATTGGAGCTTTGGGACTTCTTCAACCATTATTTAAGGGCTTACTTTTAGAGGAAAACCCCCACATTTTCCTGAAAGTAAAAGATTGCACCTGCTGCTCTACTCACTGACCTTACGAAATACCTCCTCAAATGTTGGTCGTCGTTCGGGGGCTTCACCCCAGCATTGCTTCATTACCTGGATGCACTCCAGGGGGGCCAACTCAGGGGCTATGTTTGGGCGGCACAGGGGAGGGGGCTTCTTCACCTTCCTTATAATTTCTGTGACAAAGAGAAGAATGGGAAGCGCGTTGTGAGGTGGAGGGTCTTGGGTGGAGCAAAAGACTCGAACCTTTTCACCTGTTCCTTTCTTGTTCCTTCAGCCATCACTGTTATTCTTCACCACCTAAGGGCTGTGTTAAATGGAGTTGGGGGTTTTTGCTCTCCACTGCCAGGAGGCTCTTGGAGGATTTAAAAGATAAGACAGTCATCTGTCTTCTTGTCCCTGGAGAACCAGGTTATGAGCAGTGAAGTTGCTGGATGGTGGAAGGCTCTGTGACAGATGGATGTGTGAGCCTGCAGGCTTGCGTTTAATGAGATTGTCTCTGACGCTCTCCATTAGGATCTGCAGTCCTAAGAGAGCACAGGGTTATGGCCGAGCCCAGGCAGAAATGATACCAGCCTCTGACACTGCATTGTTAACTCGGAACCAACATCTAGGAGGTTGGGGAACTAAAGGAATGGAGACAGTGCAAAGTACTTTAAGGGTGGGGGGTGGGGGTAGCGGAGTTCAGATTTAAATCAATGTCTGGGAAGTGACTCCCAATTCAGAGGTGAAATAAGATTATTAAGGAACTGGACTTGGGCTTTCAGACCCTGAGAAGTCAGTCCTTGAATCTGCACCTGTTAAATATAACAGCACTGGAGCGAAAGAGTGGAGCTGCATGTTTTGTTGACAGCTCAAGCATCGACAGGGGAGTGTGATGTCTGAACCCAATCCTGATTTCAGTCTAGGTATTTCTTAGTAAGAATATCATGGAGGAACCATGGGGTTTATAAGGTAGAACTATACTTTCCTGCTTAAAAAAACTCTGAAGTGATTGTATTTGAAGGTTTCATTTTGCGTAGCACAGAGCAGGCCAATGAAGTGAAAACCACACTCTCCCTGGTGGGAGCCTCCATTTCCACAGCTGTTAATTGTGAGTACCCAAAGCTTTTCAATGTTGACAAGTTAAAGCCCTTTGGCTCATCCCACCAGTCTCCACCAGATGAGCTAAACAATGCACCTGGCCCAAATATTTCCAGGGGCAGCCAAGAGGAAATGCTTTCCCCAGGTTGTTTTAAAGTTTGTGCCTCAAATGAAGTCTTCCTGAGAATTAGGACTTCAATGAGTAGAAGTTCACCATTTTATCAGGTCAGGAAATTGGAACGCACCACATGCAACATTTGCTGGAGTTTCCCCATGGGGACTAGGTGTGGGGGACACTTGCTAATTACATCATAGGTCCATCTCCAAATTAAAGAGGATGATCATCATTGTCTTAGCATTGTTGCAGCAGTTTGGGGCACAGCAAAGTCAGGGTCCAGTTTTTCCTGGCACTGAACAGGCAGATACTGAATGGCCATACCCTACTTGGTGACTGTCCAACTTAAAATGTGTTGAGAACGGGCTTTCACTGAAATCAGCTCTGTTTTTGTTGTTCTCAATTCCTCCTTCTTCAACCGCTTGTGACCTGACCCTGACTGCAGTGTGATTGCTCAATCTATGCATGGACAATGCAGTGTGAACTTATGAGAGTTGCACCATGGGCACTTCCTAAAGAGTGCACCTATTTGCTGTTTCTGATAGAAGCCACCTTATACATGTCAGAGGGTCGTGATGTATCACTGTGGTCTCTACTGAAGAGAGAACGTCTTTAAATGGGGATGAAATTAAGAAAAAATAGGTGGGCAGATGGGCAAACCAGGATGCTAGCAAGGGGTCCAGTTCAAACACCTCAACACTCATACAAAAAAAGAGGCAATGAGTGGAAAGCAAAGGGTTTTCCAAGCTATGGGAAACTGCAATCGGATTTCACCCCACACCATGATGAAAAGTCAAAGTTTTGACAAGGAACTGGAGGTGCTGCAGGCATTTGACCGCTAGCTAGCTCTGAAGCATCTTAAGGGTACCCAGAGTCCCAACCCCATTGACAGCAGTGGTGACTCACCTATTGTGGCTGAGATCAGAACTACACATTTTTGTGTTTATTATAAATGTTCTGTTGAAATAGTCTTTTGTCACTGAGAAAGTCATGAGATTGGGGCATTACTTCCATACCAATGTTTTACCCGAGGGGCTTGGCCAGATGTTTTTTAAGCACTCTGTGTAAAGCTTTAAGAAGGTACTGAAATAGTCCCCTACCTTCAGCCGAGAGTTCCGACATGCAGTATGGTGGACCCCGAACAACCACTTCTTGCAGGATGATTGCAAAGCTGTAAATGTCCCCTTTGAACGTGCCTTTTCTGCACATGTCCGGGTCCCTCAGTAACTCAGGGGCTGTCCAGAGCAATTCTAAAAAAAAAA
This sequence comes from Buceros rhinoceros silvestris, assembly GCF_000710305.1. Classification (NCBI taxonomy): domain Eukaryota; kingdom Metazoa; phylum Chordata; class Aves; order Bucerotiformes; family Bucerotidae; genus Buceros; species Buceros rhinoceros. The sequence goes on from NW_010394626.1 coordinate 25,399, forward strand.
AAAACAAACGAGAATGCCACAGTTCTTGAGCTCAGACTATTGCAAATTAAGTGCTTAAATGAACACTTCAGTCATTTGAGGAAAAGTTGGAACATACTTCATTATTTGCTAGATTAAATCTGTTATTTCTTGTGTTGTGTTGGAAATATTAAACTTCCACCCTGACAGAAAATTTGAGTTTTCCAAATTTCAATCTACCTTTTCAAAAACTTTTGCTATACCAAAAATGTACATGCTATGACATCAGCCTACAACCTACATAAGAAATCTCAGCATTGCCAAATTAAAACCATTTTTTTTTCTTTAAGTATATCATTCAGACAAAATATTGGCGCTGAAGACCAGTTTGCTTGTTACTGCTGGTGATTTTTACAAAGCAACGGTTAGTAAGATATATTCTGTATTTCTTCTTGGATGGAAGTAGTTTTTGTAAAAGTAGTTTGTGGCAGCTGGAAGTAGAATCAGTCTTTATAATCCAATAGTTCAAGTGATGAAAGACACAGTTTTAAATCCAGCCTCATCAAGAAATGAATATTCTTCAAACTGGGATATTGTTATCCTGGTAACGGAGCATTCTGAGTAATGGGAATAAGGAACATTTTGGCTCCTGCAACATATGTAACTTTTGTAACGGAGGAGAAGAAGGTCTTCTGACAACTGACCTATCCGAGACACTGGAAATATGTAGGAACCAAATTCCGGCACGGGGGATCAAAACACTATATACTACTTGAAACCATGTTTCACGAATAAACTGGGATACCCGAGGAACTGGTCCCATAAGATGCTGTCCCTAAGTGGTAGGAATGTCATGTGACAGCCTTTGGTGATTCGCATGTAGAGGACATATCTCAAAGAGACCTATATCACCTTGTTTCAGATGGCTTCATTTTACAAAACAAGACTCTTTGCCTTTGGACCTTACGTGGTCCCTGGCCTGAAAGGCCATTAGGATAAGCACCCATTAAATCGATGGACAAATGTTTTTTTGAAACAGTATTTCCTGATGGCACCTACCTTCTGGAGGTGGCTGAATATATGGGCATTTCTGTGCTTCCATGAGCTCATTATAGCCATAGTCGGTGATCTTCAGCACAAACCGGCCGTCCACAACACAGTTACGAGACTTGAGACGTCCGTGGGCAAAGTCTCGGTGATGCAAATACCTAATTCCCTATGAAGCACAAAAAAGATTGAGGCTGTTCCTTAAGAATTATGCTACCCATCAGTATTCAGAGACACCAATCCAAACTGTCACCTTATATGACATCAGATACAGCACTGAATCTATGTCAGATGGAGTCCTGGTCAACCCAGGAAACTAGGGGGAAAGTTCAGAAAAAGATTAGGAACAGGAATCTATTTAGATGCACTCTAAATTAATACTGGAAAGAATCGGCAGCTTTAAGAACAGTCAGATGTCTCCCACTGTAGCCCTAGGACTCATTGCACTTAGAAGTTGTACTTTTAGACAAGGTCAAGAAGGTGTAAGCAAGTGGTACCCAATGGTTATGTCAAGGGGAGCCATTAAGAGCTGGATGCCCTTACTCAGCTCTCTCAAGGAGGATCAGAAGGTGGATCATGGGCTGTAAGAATGGTTCTGGCAGTCTACTCTCTATAGGGCACTTGTCTTAGGTTGGTAGTTCACCATTAGAGGATGAAACACATGGGACATGATTGGAAGTGTGTGAACACTCTTCTGAAGTGACCATATACGTAGTCATCCTGTGACAGGGTGTGGCTATGGTTTGGTTCTACACTGGATGCATTTATGACAAAAAAGGGCCTTTGTAAAGTATGAATTTGTCTCCAAGTTCATTGATCTAGGTGATCAGTTCTAGCCTGACATGTGGTTTTAACCTCTCATCCTGCTGTGTGGGTGTAGTCCCATTACCCCAGGTAGTGTTTCTCTCAGATGGCAACCAAACAAGAATAAGAGCTCTCCATTAAAGACCTTCCATATTGGTACAATTACAGTCACATTTGGTTTTCCCTGCACTACTATAAAAAGCCCTTAGTCCTCGATGAAATAACTATGTCAGTACGACAGTCACATGCAGATTATGCCCCAGCAGGAGCAATGGATTTACTTTAATTAGATCCATCACGAGAGAGGACTTGAACATCCAATCCAGTTTCATATCGTCGTTTCTCAGCAAGTCCTCCAGGCTTCCTCGGGAGCAGTACTCTGTAACTATGGCAAAGATGCCACAGTCAGAGAAAAAGCCCAGGAACAGATTCACATTTTCATGACGCAGGTCCTTCATCTGAAACAAGACAGTGAATCATAGTGAGATCAAGTCAGCCAGACATCAGCTTAGCAGCTTCCTTATATCATGAGATGTCCTCGTCATTCTTGTACTCTCAGCCTTTCACAGAAGGACAGGACAGAAAATGACCTCTTTGCTGCTTATAGTTTCAGCTATTCTAAACTCCTTTAAAGTTTTGTTTTTCTTAATCTACCCCTTAAGACAAAGAAAGCAAGAAAGCACAAGTGAACTGAACAGAAAGTTGTTTTTCTTTAGACAAGCTGGATTGGATCCTTCACTAGGACAAAATGGTTTCTCTGGGGTAAATTGAGTTCAGCATGTGGCGTCTTGCTCCAGCTCTGGTCTGTTCTGGAAAGCAATACCATGCCTGGAGGATCCAAAGTCATCCATCAATGGTGCCTTTGGAGACATGCCCTTGTAAATTTGTTATATTTATATGCATAGAAGTACCACTCCTATGTTAGCAGTAGCTGCCAACAACTAATGGCCTTGAATTTGGAAAATAAATGTGTTTACTTGTCATAAAATAATAAAATCGAAGACTTAAAGTAAACTTCTACAGACATTTAACTGGAGACACAAAACAACTCCCAGAGAAAGGCACGACTGTGTCTGTGCTACACTGTCAGCCGATAATACATGAAAAGAGCTACCAGTGCATCATCTTGCCCTGATGCAAACAGGGGTGATTTCCTCCAAACCACTCCCTCTTTGCAGACAAGGTCACTTAGACGACTCATTGACCATTCAGCATTGCACCAGCTTTGAAGCAGCAGGTCCAGGGTGGGGTTTTGCAAGCTACTGACTCTGACACACGGGTAAATGATAAGTTTGTCAGATGCAATCATGCACGGTCCATTTCACCAGATTTCACCAGGCAAGACTCATTCACAGCCATGATGCATGATTCATTGGATAAACAGCAGACAAGGAGAATAATAATACCCTGCAGCTGCAAAAGTCCCCCGAGCAACCTTCCCTCCACATGCCCCATCATACACTGTTCCTACCTTCCTCAAGATGCTAGTGGAGCTTTGCCGCAGATTGTGAACTTCTCCCGTCTCAAATTTTTTCAGCCACACCCAGTCTCCCTGTCCACAATACAGGTGGGTGAATGATAGAGCAAGTCTCTGAGCAACAGCTAACATTGGGACCTAGGTCTGAATTCCAGGTCCTTGACTTGGAAAGTGGTTGGGGATTTTCAATATTCTTGGCAGTAGATTCCTTCCGTACTGCACCCCAATAGGAATATCACAGCAAAGTGTCAGAAAAGTGGGGCTAGGTAGGACCTTCACCTGGATCAGAATTTCATACCTGGAGGGTGTATTAGTATCTGATAAACAGGGATAAATTGATTAAAAAGGAAAGTAACTCTGTCCAGAGCTTTTCTCTGGTATTAATGATTTGGTTTATTTTGCTCCTTTTCTGGAAAAATTGCCATGTTATAGTTTTCAAAAAGCTCTGGTTTTAGGAAAGAACTGATGGATGGGGTGAGTTTTCTTGGCCATTGCCTCTGCTTAACCTCCACACAGTCCTATTGGCACAAAGGGAAATTGATAGCCTCTGTTCTGTGTATTTGGATCCTACCTTGCAAGAAAGGTCCTCATTAGACATGTCACCACCTAAAGGCTGTCTTGTAAGAAAGGTTCTTCATGATGCCTTTGGGTGATGACATCTCTAACAAGGACCAGATCTGGCAGGGCTACATATGGATGTTGACTGCCACCACTCCACATGACTCCAGGTATCAGGGTGAAGGCTGGGGTAGAGTCATCTTAAACACTGGTAAGTCCACTCTTGGAAGTAACTTGTTTTCACCCTTAGTGTCCATCAGCAGTATTCCCATCCTGAGACCTACAGTACTGCAGCCCAAGACTTTCCTCACTGGAGCAGCTCAGTGAACAGCAGTGGTGGGAGAAGGTTGCATGAAGTCCCTACCTACCTCATACAAAGCCACATTAGAGGTTTCATGGGTTGCAGCTGCACTTTTCAAGGAAAAGGAGCGGGTTACAGATTTTAGGCTTCTGCCTTCGGTTACTAAGCTGCTTGCATCAGCCAGACTGTCCAAGGTCAGCCTCTGGAAGGCAAGGAAAGCAGGTACAAGACAGTTACCATATTTGGATGCAAACCTCCACTCCAGCTCTGCCTTGGGCCACACATTTTACACATGCTAGCAACCTCCCAGACCTCCCAAACTTCCCACTCACCTCTCTGAACACCTCTAGAAGCCTCATAATGTTGACTCTGTTAGTACCTTGAAGCAGTATAGCAACACTTTAGGTGATGGAAATGCTGTGGGTCAGGAGAGACACTACCGAGCAAGGCACAGGAAAGTGGCTCCTCTGTCATAGACAAGAAGCCCATGACCTGGGCAAAGGGATTGCTCTGCAGCAGTCCATATCATTGATACGGCCCTGGGCTTGGTGCTGGCCTGTGTCAAATAACACCCCCCTGGGAGATCTCCAGCTCTGGACAGGAGTCAGGAATGGTTCCCAGGTTTCGATACAGACACTTTATTTTAGAGGGTAAGAAGGTTTATATGGACATGAACTATGCTACACCATGCAACCACAATAAAAAAGAATAAGCCCTGGCTGTTAGAATAAACACAACCAACGGTACTATTTTACATCATCATAACAGCTCTGACACTGTATGTGCATCTAATCTCATACTCAAAACCACTCAGTGTGTGGGAAATTTTCTGATATGCAGGGGAAAATGAAGAATGGAGTAGTAAATAACCTTCCCAAATCTTCATGGGTAAGAAAATAGCAAATAGCAAACCTGCCTTTGGGTGTCCCGCCAGATTACTTTCATGAGTGGAAGGATGTACCTTTTTATGCAGATCTGGATTGATAAAGATGAGGTCATCCATGGTCAGTATTATCTTGTTAGGTCCCCTGATTAGCTGGCTGTTCAAGATGTTGTGCCTGGAAGATTCAGAGAGCCTCAATTATTACTTTCAGATAGGCAAACCCTTTACACCACCTCTGAGTGCCCCACATACGGCTTCCCTGCAGTATAAGAAAAACACAGCATGTGGTGTGACAGCAGGGATGGTCATGAGGGAAAGCAGTGGACAAACCACGATGTGCTGACTTGGTCTGAAATCCCCTGAGTCAAACAGCAAGGGTTATCCTATTCAGACAACAAAAGATACAGTCTCAAAGGGTGTCATCACAAATAGACATCTTGAGTCAATCTGGTTACAAACACGAACTGGATGTGTATGTTGCACATAGTTTGTGTTGTTTGGTTTTATTTTTCATACCCCAAATCATTCTCTGTCAGGAGACAACAATAGGTTTTTATTAGACCAGCCAATCTGGCTGGTGAGCAGAAAACTCTCAGGCACACCAGCCTTTCTTAGGGCCTGAAACTGGAGCACGGTTAATTTATAAAAGCTGCCTGGATGCGTGCTGGCTGAATCTCTACACTGGAGAATGGTGCTGTATGAAGCACACAGCAAGATACCTCCTTGTGAGGACTGCAAGCTCGTGCAGAGGACAAAGCTCCAGGGGATCAGCAGTTTGGTGTGTGTGGTGTAGCGCAATGCAGTGAGCAGGGCTTCGAAGCAGCATTGCTGAACCAGTGCTGTTCCTTTTGGTCAGAAGTAATTAGATCAAGACAATTCAGATCTACTTCTTCCAGGACCTGAGCCAGACAGGATGTCTATCACGCATTGTGTAACATGGGACAAATGTGCTTCTGGCATCTCCACAGGGTGATGTTTCCTGTTTTCTGAGGGATGACTCTCTGTACTCCTTGATAGGCTGCCAGATTTGCAGAATTGTCACGGGCGACAGAGAAAATTCAGTAGAGCCGTCAGACCAGCAAAGACACTACCTGTTGCTTGACTGCATCCTGCTCTTTGCCCAGCTTCACTTGAATTTGCAAGGCAGAAGAGACTACAAGAAATGTTGCACAGTCAAGGACCATGTGTCCATGGTATAGTTCAAACAGGCTTATGTCCACTTTGTGTAAATAAATAGGAATCATTCCAGAGCTTCATGGATAGTTTTTAGCTGGGATACCTCTAATACCCACCACGTGGCCGTTTTAGGGACTCAGGGAAGAGGCAGAAGTCACACCTTTTCATTCTGAACTCACTATTTCGGTGGACATCAAGGTCTCACACTGAGCTCAAAGCACACTACATCTATCAGTCAATCAAGAATTCATTAAGCAGGAGCAGAGGAGGGAAATTAAAGTTCCCTCATGGCCCTCAGTATCCCTTTTTTTGCGTAAGGAACTTCGTCTACGATCTGATGTGCACACACCTAAGACTTTTCCAGATGAGGTGAGCAATAGAATGCCTTTTGCTAACTGTACTGTAAAAGGAATCCATTTCCCAAAATATCCATAGATCACCACGATTTCGTTGCATGTACCACTCCAGGAATTTGAGAAGAGCACAGGCAACTTTTTGGAGTTCAGAGGGAGCCTTGACCACATGGCCACAGGCATCACCTCAATGGTTTTTTTGTAAACTTTCTCTAACTGCTTTGTCCCAAGACACCCAACTCAGTTTTATGCAAAAGACTCATCACTTACATCCTTTTCACCTTGCTCAGTCAACCATATCCTTTCCCCCAAACATGGAGGAAAACACCCCTCTGCCAAAAGCAAAGCACAGAGTGGAGTGACTCATAATTAAGGTCATGCAGCAGATCTCTGGCAGAATTAAGACCAGAGCTCCCACGTTTGAACTCAGCCCATACTGTGGTTTAAATTCAGTTCCAGACATGCCCTTCCCTAACACAAATCATCCTCTGAGTCACACTAGACTTTTTCTTTTTTTCCCTTGCAGATGGCCATACATCTTCATTCATGACCGAGCCCTCCCAAGCACAGTGTGGTACTTGTGGAACACCTTGCAAGTAGAATAAGCAGAAAGATTGACTTTTATTTATGTCATGTTAGAGGCTGGTGGCCAAGGGCTTTGAAGAGCGGGTGGATGGAGGCAACCACCTCAGTGACTGCAATTATGAAGTATGTTATAAGAGGGGAACTCTTTGGGGTGTTGCTTGCCGGGTGGCCTTATATCATCTGGGTTAGGAGGGATGATTCAGGAGTGGAGAGAAAACATGTCTTGGGATGATTTGAGAGGCAGAGCTGGATGGGACAATCCAGGAATGCTGATCTGCTGAACTCAATGCTACTGAGTAAATGAGCCTTCTAATTTCAATCTAATTTCACTCTAATTTCAGTCATGCACCATGTAGACATTGATAATGAGACATGTTACTCCAGGGGCTGGTTTTGGAGTAGATTACTTGAGGTTGTGGCCATAGTGTCTATGCCAAAGAGCAACCCATAGCTGCTGGGTCACCCAGTCCATGCTGCCTCATGTCCACCTTGGACACAGAGCTGGGATGCCAGCATGGCCTATGCAGTTGTTGGAAACTGTCATTTTCCCAGCAGACTACTCCTTTTGCTTCAAAGATCCCATGACCAGACTAACATATATGCAAAATGAATGACAACAGAGCTGGACTCCAGTTCAAAACAGAGAGTCAATCAGCATGGTAATAACAAGGTATCCTGATTAGCTGCTCTGAATCCTCTCCAGAGATATTCTCTCTCTCTTTATTATGCAGAAAAAGTAACAAGGGTCAACCTAGGTGCTTCATAGGAAACAGGATAATATTAGAGACAGAAATCCAGGAGATAATGATATGGAATGAGAAAAAAGACATTTAACATAGCAGCCCACTCAGTCTCCACAGCCATGTTCTTAAAGCAGATTCCTGTCATTGGTTTGTATGACACACTTTTCACTTCCAAAGTAATTGTCGTCTTCCTAACGCTTCAGAGTCATCATCCATCTAAACTTTACAGCAACAGTCGGCAATGTTCTCTCAAACCTGGACCGGCTTAAGGGTAAAAAATGTTCCTCATCAGACAGCAGAACCAATGCCTGCAATGCTCAAGCCACTATCACTTAATAAAGGGAAAAGATACGTGGCTGGAGGGCAAAGATGACAGTCAAACCCGCTCTGTGTTCACCTGGTCCAAACTGCTGGTTAAAGTGTGAGTCTTCCACAGAAGCTAAAAGTGGCACCAAATCAAATATGTACTGCGAGACTCTCACCTGATGAGGGAAGCCAGGCCCACAGCACAGAGCACCAGGGCAAATACCATCATTACTCCCACAATCATGACTGCAGGCTCAATCCCTGTGCGAAGAGGGGAAAAGAATCAGCCAATTAGAAAATCCCTTTGATTCAGGCAGTAATGTTCAAAATATCAATAGCAGTTAATTAGACTACAACTTAAAATACTCAGCCAGGAGAATGCTAGAGGACAATTTTTACGCAATGATGTGAAATTGTGAATACATAAATACTTACTGACTTCATTTACACGAGGCTGCAACTACTTTACTTATTTATTTCCATGCACTTTTTTTCTATACCAGACTTAGAGCTCTGGATCAGCAGAAAAATATTTTTACTTCAAGTAAATAATGACTGGACTCACAGGGAATTATTAAGTTCTAGATGCAGCTTCTGCAGAGTTCATAACTTCTGAACACTTGACCGTCTTCTGTCCAGGAAATGAAACTCTAAAAAGTCCTTATTATGTGGTACCACACTGATGGCCAGTGTGAGTCACCAGCCCATCTGGGATTTTTTCATTCCCTGCTAGAGATTTCTAATGCTGAGAAGAGCAGATAAGAAGAAAGAAAAGGTTAATGTTTTCTTCAGTGGGCCTATAGACAGAAAGTACTGGAGACAAGATATTTCACTTATGAGTGTCTTTGCTGGAGAGCTAAGGAAAGCCAACGTGAGTGGAGGAGATAAATTGCAGTGGGAACTGCTTGCTGTCTCTTCTGTCTTCTGTTTTTTTCTATTTTATTCTGTCCAATTTCAGAGATTCTTAAACACAAACAAGCATGGAGAAACTTGGCTTGATAGAAGGTTCATAACTCTGTGTTACACTTGCACCTAAATCACAGGCATTTTTTCAAGCACTGAAACCTAGAACTTCCCAGTGAAAGCTGCAGACGTTGTAGAAAATTGGTGTCCTCTTCAGGAAAAGACAGAGCATTTTAGCTGAAATTTTCCCACTGGGTTTGGACTTACTTCCTGATTCAGCTCAGGGCCCCAGTCCCTGATTGTTCTCACGCATACACTGGCACAGGTTGCCTACAGAAGTTGTAGATTTCTCATACTTGGAAATGTTAAAGGTCAGGTTGGAGGGGGCTTTGAGCAACCAGATCTAGTTGAAGATGTCCCTGCTCACTGTAGTGTGGTTGGACTAGATGACCTTTAAAGGTCCCTTCCAACCCAAACTATTCTACAACTCTAGTAAAAGATGTCACTGCCCATGGCAGGGGGGTTGGACTTGATGATCCTTGAAGATCTCTTCCAACCCAAACCATTCTGTGATTCTATGATACTATGATTCTGTGTAACAAGTCACCCTGCTTTCATGCTGCAGTCTGGAATGGGCCTCAGAAACCTCCTCCTGAGAAGAAATTGGCACAGTAGAATGATACTTCATATCCATTTCTCCACCTTGCAGACAGTGTAAATGTAGACCAAGATTTTACTTTACCAGTGTGCAATGAAAACACAGTCAGCCTTCTCCAGGAGGTGCTCACCTTGAATACACAAATGAGCAAGACCACACCAAGCTGGCATGGACGACACGATTTGTTTTTCATGCATGGACAAAGTCAGAGTGTTGTGGTCCCCAGATTAACATGTTCATCCCTAGGAGTTAAAGGAGATGCTAAAGACGTGCCCTCCTCCAGAAGGACTGGTAGGAGTGTGAAGTCAAAACACATCCGATAAAGGTCTTGCACAATGCTAAATCCATGGAAAAGCAGGGAGTGGATCAGCTTAGAGGCAGACTTGCAGGAGACCTGGTGCTCTGGGGCTGTGGTCACCTGTGAGGAAACTTGTTACTAAAGAGTGAATGAGCTTTGAATAGCCTAGTCACAGCAGCATGGGTTGGTTTTCTCACTGGATAAAGAAGCCAATTCCTCCTGATAAACCAGTGATGAAGTATAGGGGCATGAAAGTCCCGTCTCACATTTCTGCATGGCCTTCTAACATTTTCAGATAAAATCTGTAATGCAGACCACAATGTTCTAGGAATAGTGTGGATTTTGTTAATGCTCTCCTCTGTACTCAATCAGGATCTTTTTCACTGCTGCAGTCTCCTAAGCTTCCTTAGGTAGTCCCCAGAGGTTGCTGTCTGAACCAATCTCCTTTCGGAAAGATCCTGAGAGAAATTCTTTGGCTTATTACCATTGCATATTATAACCCACAAGTTATGAGGACTCTCAGACAATATGACACTTGAAAGGGAGTGCAGAAAACCAAGGAGCAGCAAAAGTTCTCTGCCTGATCACATCCTTTGCTGAAGTAGGGGAACAGTTACACATCATGACATGAGGACTCTTCCACATCTGGAAAACATCCAAAGTCCATCCGGTTTCATTCACTGAAGCATCATCTGATAAGCTGAGAGTGACAGCTGGTTGGAGTACAACATTCACTGGGGTGAATGGAAGACAGTAAAAGGACAAGAGAAGTAAAAAATAAACACCCAGATAAACAAATCCTAAGGAACAGGAGATAGCAAAGGCAATAACAAAGTCCAGAGAGCTCATGCCAGTGATGGATGGACCATTGCAAGGACCATACAAAGGCTTCAGGAAGCTCAACCAGTAGTTTATTACTAATCAGAAGTGAAAGCGAGGTTATCATGGGCTCATGGGAAAGAGCAAACTCAACAGCATACTTAAGAGGACTTCAACTCATTAGGGGATGCTTTAAGGGGACTGTGGGAGTATGTAAAACTTCTTACTGTTTAAAGGAAGGGACAGAAATGGGAAAAGGGTGGGGATGAGGGTGGTTTGGGGATGCTCCGTTATGGGATAATGGAGAGGATGGGGATGCTGGTCATACATAAACATGTTGTGTATTTTTCTAGCCAAACCCTGCACCTCATCCTCACAATCTGTTGTACCTTCTTTTAATGCCTGCTCCTGAGTTTTTTTCCTGGATGAGTGCACTCTCATATGATGTTTGTAGACTTCACATCAACCTAAACAACATGTAAGATAAAAAGTCCTGGAGCCTGCAACCCATGAGAGACCACAAGTATGGAGACCAGCTGCTGCAGAGATCAAAGGGTTGGAGAGCTGGCATGGGGGAATTACAGGTTTGGACCATCTACCAGAGGATGCATTCATACGTGTGCAGGAGGTGTGATTGTGAGACCAGACAGCAAGCTCAGAGCCTGATTAAGTGGTGCATAAGAACAGGACCAGGCCATTTGTGTTGTCCATGACTTGGGAATGCTGGTTGTGGGTAGTGATGCCTGTAAACATATTACTCTCTTCTGTGAGTGTCAATGACCCGTTGTGTCTGCAGCATGTGTGAGTGTGTACGTGTGTCGGGAGCACCTGCTCAATCCTGCTCCTGGTGGACCTGAGATCAGGAACCACAGCAGCCTGGCAGCTTCACATCCAACCCACCTCCAACCCTAACTCCACACAAAAGCCAGACTGAGGCTTGGATTTAATTCTAGTCCTAAAATTCAGTCTCTGAAATCCTAGTAATAATAATAGATTGCTGCTTTGCTGACAAATGCCCAGAGCGTCACGATTTTGTAAAGGTGTGAATGTAAAATCTGATGTCTCTCAAAATAGGTGGGTTTTTTCCATAGACTGCACTGGGATGCTAAATTGCTCCGCTGTTCCTAGTAGCAGTGCAAAATTAGATACATGTATCTGCCTCTTCTACAGCTTCCCAGCTGCTGTAAGATCAGTTTATCTCCAATTTCCGTGGAGCGACACATTTAATCCATCTATGGTTGAGCCAAGGGGAATGTTTTTCTCAGCTGCTGAATGAAATATTCTGTAAATGTGGTTAATTTTGTCTAAGTCATATCCTGGAGCAGTAGGAGTAACTGTTTAGTATTATAAGTAAATATGTCAAGCGAAGGCTAAATATCCCACCCTGCGATTTTCTTTTCCCTGTGGACTTCAAAACTGCACCACAATTGCCTCAGAATAAAAATAATACGTAAAACTCGTGCCCAGCTTCACAAACCCAGGAACCAGCACAGATATTTCTGTCCCTAAGTCTTCTATTGCCACCTCTGTGGTCTACAGTAACTCAGATTATTTTGAGTAATGATTATCATCTTTTCTTGGAGAGGTGAGCTCCGATGATCCTTAAAGCTGCAGAGCTAACTGCGTAAAGAAGCTGGGGTGAACCAGGAGAGATGTGAGAGCATCTGCTGCTGTGCAGGACTTCTAGGCTGGTTTCAGTGCAAATCCTCTTAGTGCCCTGTCCCTCAGAAGGACACGGACATGGTGGTGGCTGGAGCCTCTAGTATCTATTGGTTGCTATCAGAATAGGCAGATGTTGACTGTTAGAGCTGGAAAACTCTTTCCAGCACACAACCACCTTATTGACCTCACAAGCAGTAAGAGAGACTTGTGGATCAATTGTGGGATCTCTGTAGAGGACTCCCACTAAAAATAGCATTATGAGTGGTCACGTTTGTGTGAATCTCTTGAGTTTTAGGGTTTTCTCTTCAGGGTACTTTCCCCTGGAGCAGAAGAAAAGATGAAATAAATAAGAAGCATGGACTCAATGCCATTTGATCCTGGTTTTTTGTCTTTCTTACCTCCAGTGCAGAGAACATCTGGGTCAAACCAACAGCTGGAGTCTGGCTTGGGTGGACCTCCCCTGGGAAAGTGGATAGCCCGGCCCAGGGACGTCACTGAATCTGAAGACATGTCCAGCAAGTGTGTTGGGAAGAGCTGGTTCCCATGGCCATCTGTGTCCAGTATCACATAGCTGCTCAGCCCCTTCCCACAGTCGTCTGTCTCTACCCAGTGATTAAATCCAGGGAAACTGAAGTTTTTTGTGTGCTCAGCTATGTTAGCTCCTGAAACTTTGACTCCTTTCCTCCGAGCACTGTCTATAGCCATTGCCATGAAGTAAATGGCATCATAGATTGTTCCAAAGAGTGGAGAAACCTAAAAATACAGGACAAATTGAGGTCAGGAGATACTGTTGCCAACCTCTGGTTTGATATTTGTAATAAAAAGATGTCCCCCTGGGTAAGTGTAAACTCAAGAACTGAGACACTTGAGCATTAAGGCTTACAGAGTAATGGGTTTGAAGAATCTTGCATTGAAGGTAGCTCTGGATCAACTCGGTATCACAGAGTAACAGAACAGTAGGAGTTGGGAGGGACCTCGGAATCATTTAGTTCAAACCCTCTACTAGAGCAGGTTCCCCCAGAGCAGGGTGCCCAGGATGGAGTCCAGCTGGGTTTGGGATATCTCCAGAGAAAGAGACTCCACAACCTCCCTGGGCAGCCTGGGCCAGGGTTCCCTCACCCTCACAGCAAAAAAAGTTTTTCCTCATGCTCAGGTGGAACTTCCCAGGTTCCAGTCTGTGCTTATTGCCCCTTGTCCTGTCACTGGACACCACTGAGATGAGTCTGACTCCATCCTCCTGATCAGCATTGAAGAGATCCCCTCTCAGGCTGCTCTTCTGTAGCTGAACAGCCCCAGGGCTCTCAGCCTTTCCTTAGCACAGAGATGCTCCAGCCCCCTCCTCATCTTTGTGGCCCTCCACTAGACTCTCTCCAGTAGTTCCTTGTCTGTCTTGAACTGGGGAGCCCAGAACTGGACATAGGACTCCAGATGTCTCCTCAATAGGGCAGAGCAGAGAGGGAGAAGAACCTCTGGCCACACTTTTTTTAATGCACTCTAGGAGACCGTTGGCCTTTTTGACCACAAGGGCATATCGCTGGCTTGTGGGTAACTTGTTGTCCACCAGCAGTCCCAGGTCCTTCTCCCCGGAGCTGCTTTCCAGCAGGTACCCCCTGACCTGTTCTGGTGCAGGTGGTTATTCCTCCCCAGATGGAGGACCCTGCACTTGTTCTTTTTGAACTTAATTCAGTTCCTCTCCACCCAACTCTACAGCCTGTCCAGGTCTCACTGAATGGCATCACAGCCTGACAGTGTGTCTGTCACTTCTCCCAGTTCTGTACCCTCAGCGAACTGGCTGAGGGGACTCTCCATCCTTTCATCCAGGTCATTGATGAACATGTTGAAAAGGACTGGACCCAGCACTGACCCCTGGGGTACACCACGAGCTACAGGCCTCCAACTAGCCCCCACAGCACTGCTCATAACCCTCTGAGCTCTGCCATTCAGCCAGTTCTGAATCCACCACACTGTCTGCTCATCTAAGCCACAATTCCTAAGCTTACCTATGAAGATTTTATGGGAGGCAGTGTCAAAAGCCTTGCTGAAGTCAATAAATGCGTGACTTTGAATATCTGTCTTGTCTTATGGTTGCTCCCCAAAACACAATTTCAACATATTTTAGAAAACATGTAAAATTGTGTTATCATATGAAGAGCCAAGTCTCTGAGCCTGATGTTCAGCTGGCATTTTATCATGACCTGCCTCAATGCACTGTGCTAAAAAACATCTTCCACAAATAGAAGATCACAATCGGAAGCTCACCTGCCTACCCAGGTAGGAAAAGTCAAGCCCAAAGGACTGGTCCTCTCTGTCAGAATGTTGTTTATTCCCAGGGTGTAAAAATCATGAAACAGAGACAGAGCAAACTCATTCTCTGGGGTACCAGAGCCTTTTCTCCTTGTACTGTTCCCTTCCATGCCATGGTCACTCACAGTTGGTAGGTGAAGAGAGATTATAGCCATGCACTCCTGATAAAATGAGAAGTGCTGTGGGGAGCCATAGAATTTGACATCTGTGGTGAGATTCATTGATCAGAGGTAGACAACTATGATGAAGAACCCTGCACTCAACATAGTCAACCTGGGCTCTCTTTATAGTGAAGGGAAAGAAATAAATGCTTTCAAGGTACCATCATCTCCTGAAGGAGACATCTGTGCAGATCTGATAAATCATGCCATAAGAATACATGTAATTTTTTCAAAGACCGTAGTGAGATTTGAAGATTAGCTCAGCTGAACCCTGCATCTCTTCACCACTATGACGGATCCCCCAGTTCTTCTTTTAAAATAACAAGGTAGCAACAGACTTTTTTATTTAATAGGCTGGGTAGAGAACATTAGATGGCAGGTCCCAGAAAAGCCCGAGAGAAAGAATATGTACCTGGGTGGCTTCCAAATCCCTGGTTATTTCACCGCTCTCTTTAGCTTCCCTGAATGCATCATAGAAAGTTCTTTCTCCAGACTCCAGTGTGATAGTTAACACAGCGTCGTACGCTTCCTGGAGCTTGCTGTCATTACCAAACATGTCGAATGACTTGTTTTGGTAAGGAAGACTATACAGTAAAGTGTCGTATGGAACAAAGACGTATCTTCCATCTGCTAGTCCCATTTCCAGAGCTTTTGTGAGCAAGGTGGCCTGTTCCTCCCCTCCAATGAGCACAGAACGCATGCACAGGAGTATAACTGAAATACAAAGATCATAGACAGGGGGGTTAATCAATCTGGGGTTTTCAACACAAAATAGTTCCCACTTCCCCTATACAAGAGGTGTCTGAACTGCTGTATCAAGTCAGACTCTAATGGTCCCCCATTAATGTGGTGTGCTGAGGAAGCTGGATCAATTTTGTTTAACCTCTGGAGGTCTGCAATATCTACCAAAGGAGGCCGTGAGAATTACTCGCTCACAGGATCACTGAATCATAGATTAATTTTGGTTGGAAGAGACCTTTAAGATCATCAGGTCCAACCGTTCACCCTGCACTGCAAGGGTCCCTAAACCATGTCCCTCAGCACCGCATCTACACGTCTTTTAAACATTTCCAGGGATGGGGACTCCACCACCAACCTGGGCATGCTGTTCCAATACTTGACAACCCTCCCTGTAAAGAATTTTTTCCTAATGTCCAACCTAAACCTCCCCTGGCACAATCTGAGGCGATTTCCTCTAGTCACATGGGAAAAAAGACCAACCCCCACCTTGCTAAAACTTCCTGTCAGGGAGTTGTAGAGGGTGATGAGGTCATCCCTGAGTTTTCTTTTCTCCAGGCTAACAAAGCCAGTTTCTTCAGATGCTCCTCATAGAACTTGTTCTTTAAACTCTTCACCAGCTTTGTTGCCCTGCTCCAGCCCCTCAATGTTCTTCTTGTAATGAGGGGCCCAAAACTGAATTCAGGATTAGAGGTGTGGCCTCACCAGTGCCCAGCATAAGGGAATGATCCCTGCCCTGGTCTTGCTGGCCGCACCAGTGCAGATACAAGCCAGGATGCTGTTGGCCTTCTTGGCCACTGGGCACACTGCTGGCTCCTCTTCAGCTGCTGTCCACCAACACCCCCCAGACCTTTTCCACCAGGAAGTTTCCAGCTGCTCTTCCCGCAGTCTGGAGTGTTGCAGGGCATTGTTGTGGCCCAAGTGCAGGACTCAGCACTTAGCCTGGTTGAACCTCATAGTAGAGAGAAATATTGACAAAAATAAGGCGCGAGCCATGGTTATTCTTGTCAATGACTGAGAGACATGAGCTTTCCCATTGTGTGCCCTGAGCTGACAGGCACCACAAAGCTGTTAGCAGTGCCCAGGCTCCACCCATTTACCCTGTCACCATATATACAGATTACAGGTTGAGCTCTGTGTTGTGTTTCAACATCTGGTCCGTGCTTGGCCATCCCAGAATCTGTGTCCTTGCCTGCAAAATTCCATGGGGTCAGGCTCTCCATGTCTGGTGAGGAGATGTATATAATACAGGTGTATCTGCTTAGCAGACTTTCAACAGTGCTCCCTAGCCCTTCATGGAAGGAGGCACTCCTGATTTTTCATCAAAGACAGCATTTCAAAACTTGGACAATGAGAGGAGCAAAGAAGGGCAATGGTGGGAAGAGAAGTTGCCAAGGAGATTTGCCTGCTACTAAAGCAGGATCACTAGAGTAGCAGCAGTCTCAGGAGAAAAAGCATTGTTGGCAAAGTAGAAGCTGAAGTGAACAACATGATTTTCAGGCTGCTGAATTACAGGACAGAAATTGGTACTTCTAGGCAGTGATTCACTGCCCACTATAGCAGAGAGCTTAGGCTAGTCAGATTATTCATGTCTGAAGAGGGATTGGTTTTCTCCATTGATGATGAAAGGAACTCATCATCTTTAGTTCACATGGAGATCTGTGATAGAGATGAGATGAACCCACCCAAGATGGATTTGGTCTCAAGTCTAGATTTGAACACTGATAAAAATCCAAGTTAGGCAGCACTTTGCTACCCTTGTTAGTCTTTGGCATAAATGTCAAAGTCTTATTTAAAATGCATCCTCATTTAGATTCACAGTGCTGACTGCAAAGGTACATCCACGATCAGAGCTCCATCACAGACTTCCCAACAACACTCCAGACCAGAAAAACATGCCTTTTTTCCCCACATTTTCCTGAAAGTTCATTCCTTAGTCTATGCTGTACATCAGCAATGGCCCTTTCATTGTTTTAGTATGTGTTGTATAACATAGGATTTCACTTCTGATACCTTCACCAAACACAGGTAGAAAGGACACAGCACCAAAGCAAGAGAATTTTGATAATCCAAAACATCATAAATATAAACTCTTCCTATAAAACCCTCTTTACATTTGACAGGGTTAAGCACAGGTACCTGGTTACTAAATGATTTTGGTTTTTTTTCAGACAAGCTGGACCCAATCTTTCATGCTGTAGAAGACTGTTTTGCCCTATCTCTATCACTCTGTCACATACAAAATGCCCAGCATTCTTTAATGTGAAGTCCTGGCTGCATTAGGATCAGAGACAAAATTCTGTTTGACTTAAATGACTTCAAAATTTCATTCTCTAAGCTATGACTATTGGATAACAATGCAGTCCTACCCTGGAGAAAATAAATTTTTTAAAAAAAGAAGAGACTCAAAGCACTTACTTCTAATGCCGTCAACTTCTTTAATCTCATTCCAGGTATCTTCAATGCCTTTCTCTCCTTTACGCATGGATGTAATGATGCCTACAGGAAGCCCCTGGCTCCTGAGTGCCCCTGCTAAAGTGTTCGCTGTGTCCATCCAAATATCCTCATCGGAAGCAATGATGCCAACATGAGCCCAGTTAAAATATTTCATTATTGTAAATAATACTCGGGTTGGAGAGGGCAGGGTCCTTGCAAATGTAGGGTGGTGGAAGGCAGAATCCAGTTTATAATTGATGCACATCCACGAGAAGATGGCTTTATTCCAGTTTTCCCCTAAAAGAGTAGCCACCTCACAGAAGCCGGGGTTCAGAGGGCCTATGAAAGCTGAGGGAAGCTTTCCAAAGTCAATGAATCTAACCAGAGCTCTTGATGTCTTACATTCTTCTTGCAGGACCATGTAATCCAGCCTGTGACCAAGATCTAATGAAGGATCTTTGCTTATTCGTTGTACTGCTAACCTAGCAGCCACATGGGGAAAGGCTTTGGAAAAGAAAGGGTCACAGTTCCAGGGCCCGAGCAGTCCGATTTTAAACACTGAACAAAGTGCTGGAGAACAAAGTAGAATTATTCCCAACAGCAGCCACCAGAGAGTCTGAAAAAATGCCTTGAATGAATTTCCAGGATTGAACCGATGCAATGTAACGTGCCTTGACAGCACCCAGAACAAGCTGTTAGGACGCAGGAGAAGAAACGACATTGTTTTACAGGTGGGTAGATCTGCGCCAAGCAATTCGGGAAGCCAGGTAGTGCATTACCAGCTGCTGGAAGAAAAGTAGATTACATTTGCCTTCCTGAATACGTATTTGTTCAGTGCGTGTAGGTACAGCTGAGTCGGCCCGAATTACACAACAGTTCTCAAGGTTCAAGTCTACGAGGTGCCAAAACCCTGCACAGACATGTGGGCACGCACCACATTTAAAATGCTTTGATATGTTCTGAAAGCAGGCAGTGAAGAGTGATTCTGCTTTGTCTGCAGCTGTAAACACGACCCACGATACACTATGGGTTTGGTTCTTCGGAAGGATAACTCCCAAATCACACAGACAAACAGGCACGTAAGTAAATAAAAAGGTGAAATGCACTGAGCCAGCAAATTCTGCCAATCCAAAATCCTCAGCGAGTTTTGAATATGAACCAGAGCCCATACCAACATAAACATACACAGACCTATATACACATATTCTAGATATGATTTTAAAACTCCCTGAAAAGGTTTTTCAAGGACAACTCATGGTAGTGTCTCTGAAACCTGGCAAAATGAAAGGTGGATGAACAGGTACCACAAAATGAGGGAAAAGGAGGATTATGATTTGAATTTAGATAAAAACTGTTAAATAACTGCCAGGACAAAAATTTTGTGTTCACTCTTGGGTTAAAATATTCTTGGTTAAAGACTAGGAGCCGTAGGTTTTTGGGGAGTAACACCCTTACCCTTGACAGCCAGGCACAGAAATTACAAACCCACAACAGTGTCTCCACACCCGTAGTGTCACCCTGTAGCTTAGAAAATTTGCTGATTCGAGCAGGTTTGAGCTCTAAAAATAGAAGAC
The DNA here is from genome assembly GCF_000710305.1 of Buceros rhinoceros silvestris. NCBI lineage: Eukaryota > Metazoa > Chordata > Aves > Bucerotiformes > Bucerotidae > Buceros > Buceros rhinoceros. The sequence goes on from NW_010394626.1 coordinate 45,143, forward strand.
CCCTTACACCAGCTTACCTGTTCATTACTGGAGGAGTATTTTTATCCTGGATCCTCAGCCACCGAGACGTGGAATGCAGAGGACCGCAATGCAGCATGTGCTGCAAGCACACCCACAAGTCCACTAGCCTAATGGGGAGAGACCTCCAGGAGGAGCCACCCACCAGCAGAACAGCTTCTCACCAGTGACAGCTGCTCTCTTCAGACATGAGGCCCTCCTCAAGGACAGGCGATGCATGGTCAGCCTTCCCTGCAGCCACCTTGGTGCCCACCTCCTTCAACATCTTGTTTGAATGGGCCTCTCCAACTGGGTGGGTGCTCTGGACCCCTCCACGCCGTGTCAAAAGCTTCCTATGTCCTTGTTGGTGAGGGCCATGCCTCTCCTCCAGGGTTTCATGACTTGGGGTACATTGTCCCAAGCCCTTAGCTCCTCAATGAAGCTCTTGAGAGCTCCAAGAGTGCCTCACTCTGAACGGAGTCAGTACAGAGACTTACTCGTATCTACCTTAGAGATCATAGGGTTGGCATCTTAAAGCTCTGCCCTTGGATTAGCAGGATTTAGGTCCTGGGATCTGCCCCTGCAGAACAGCTGCTTAAGTCTCTCTGCACTGCAGCAGGAGAGCTCCTCTTCTGCCTCGTAAGCAGCAGAAACAACAGCTATTTCAGACTTGGGGTAAGCAGAATATTTTGCCATCCTGCTAATGTATTGTATTCCCCTTTTCCCTATTTACTCCTTGTACCCATCATGACTCAGAGCTTTTTACATGTGCGTCAAAGTCTCCTTGGTTATTTCCCTGGGTTCTCTAGGTATCTCCCTAGAGCTGAGCCCTCCGATAAGCCTTTCCCACACATCCAGACACGATCCTTCCCCATTAGACATTGCCATAAAACTGTCATCCTGGAAAGACCTGGAATGTCTCCACGCCTGTCCTAGCTATAAAGCCTTTTCCAGTAATTGAACTGAGGTCACAGGACCAGTGCTTGTGGTCTAGAGGGAATAATTTCTAATTTAACCTTTCAGCAGTATTAACTTCAAATACATCATGTAAATTACATCTCATTGGTGAGTGTTCAGGAGCAGTTCTTAATGAGTACTGATTGAGGGAAGCCACAAAACCTGTCAGATGCAGTGGGGAGAGCAGCTCTCTCCATTAACTTTATTCATTTCCTCCCATTCATTCATTTCCTTGCACAACTCAGATCTGGGAATGTTCCTGGACACGTGCTTCGTCGAAGACTGGTACAGCTCAAGATAGTTATCAGGAATCACCAAATAGCTTTGCATTTGGAAAACGCCTAAAAGACACACTAAAGTCAAGCCTGAACTCACAGCACTGCTTTGTATGCTACCAGCGCATTAGAGTTTGACACTAGGTTTTAATCAAAGCGTGGAATTAAATAAAGTTTTTGCAGCTAGGAGCTCTACTTCTTCTGAACTGAATTTAAATCTAGATCTATATCTACATGTCTATCCATGTATCACATGCTCACTGCTATCTCTTTTCTTTCAGTATCATCAACAACAGTGCTGCACAGTTTAATTCTGCACAGAGTCAGCAGGCTCAAAGTCTGCTGGAGCAGCTGCAAAACTCCAGTGACTCACTTTTAGGGGATTTTTATGGCATTAAAATCTCCGGTGTTGAAAAAATAAATGGGTCTGGCACTCAACAATGAAAAAATAATCAACTTAGATGGCCATTTTTTAGTGTGATTAACCCTTAACTGTTAATATTTTTCCATAGCCAAGTGGGTCGAAACCGTTATCACCTTCTCCCTTTTATTCTGCATCTTCTTTGCCAGTGAAAGAAAAGATCCCCTTGCAATCAAGTGAAAAGCTGGTTGTCCCAAATAGCTCTGCCACGTCTGTGCCATGCTTGGGTTACCCAGGACTGGGGATAACACTCCTACCTTTGCAAAACAAGCTCAGGTCCTGGCATTACATGATTTGCCTCAGTAATAAACAAGTAAGATAAATAATGCAGCAGAGGCAAAAAAAAATGATATTAGGGTAATTCATCTGGCTGGAATTAACAGTAAAGTTTAAAATCTCACGTATGCCTCCAAACCTTGTTTTTTCCTCACCTCGTAAGCTCGTCATTAGTGCCACAACCACATCACAGAGCAAAGACGGCTGTGTAACGCTGTGCTATTTGCACACTGGCAGATCGATTCCCAATGCTCTTCTGCACTTGCCAAAGTGAGCGAGAGACACGGGCATTTGTTCACACAGCCGCAGAGTTCCCCTTGAGAAGGCTGAGCCACAGCTATATTGCTTTGCTTTAAATTTTCAGAGCAGAAGAGGGTGCTCTGACCTCCCACATCAGCCTGGCCAAACAGCCTTCCAGGAGCTGCTGTGGCTCTGAGCTCTTCAAGGCTCCTGGAAATAACATGGTTTTGTAATGAATTATAACAGAGGATAAAGCTGATTTCTCTGGAAACCCTCTACAGCCAGCAGAGAGAGCCCAGGGAAAGGCTTGGCTCCTGTTCCGACCCTCCCTGCAGAAAAGGCTCGTATCTCCGCTGATCGTAGAGAAAATCGAGGCAGAGCAGCATGGCAACGCTCGCTTTTCCTCACATCCTCAGAGCCTTAATTAAAAGCTTCAGCCTTGGAGGATCTAGCAGGTTCCCACGTCTATTATTCCAACTGTTAATTACCCTCAACGTAAAAAATATCCACTTAATGTCTAGTGTGTCTGGCTTCAGCTTCCTGCAACCGGCTCTCACCCCGCCTTTGCCTGAGAAACAAAAAACCAGGAAGCACAACAAATACCACCTCCCTGTAGACACCATAATTAGCTCACACCCTAGTCATCCTCCGGGCGAAATAAACAGCTCCTAAAGGCTTTTGCCACAGAGAATGCTTTAAGGATTTCATCCTTCCAATGCTGTTTGGAAATTAATTTTTAATTTTCCTTCTCTTTGGTAAATTAAAACCAGCATCTATTAGCAAGCCTCACTCCTTAATGCTGAATATGGAGGTGATGGCAGGTTTTGTCACCTATTTGGTTTTTCTCGACTTTAATTCTATAGCTGTTTTCAAGCCCATCTCAACTTTCCTTAATGCAAACCTCTGCCTTGGACATGTGGTATGAAATTTTTGTTCCCAGATGTATACAAGCCCGCCTGGTTTTAGTTTGGTGGATACTTTTCAACCGTGTCCATTTAATGAGAAGTCCAGACCGATCTGCAAGTTTTATGAATAATGATTTTTCTGTTTCCTCCAGATAATGTGATACAGTTTTTGAACAGCACTGGAAAAATGAGATCACAGAGACTTCACTAGAAAACTCTACCAAAGGAGGCATCCTCATCTAATATTTTATTTCAAAATATCAATTAATAGTTTTTTATTTCCTTACAACGTGGACACACATAGCACTAATTTTCTCCCTCAGTATCACCTTTCAGTAGGATGACAACATGTAGATGATTAAGAACACAACACCGCTACTTGACTTTACATGCCAAACTTGTGACTTGATCATGAAAATTATGTAAAGTCATACTGACAAGATTTATTATTGCTCTAGCCTCCCTGCCTGGCATTAGTTAACCTCCATCCTTCAGTTCATTACAAGTTCCTCGTCATTTTGTCCTTTCCACGACTTTGAGTACGCTTGATGTCATCTCAATCTGACAACAGTTTCTTGGCCATGCAGCACAGGAAGGGTTTGATGTCCTATGGTTTTGGAGGTGCTGGTTTTTGGCGGGGGGGGAGTTAGTGTCCTGCTGTGCCATATTATCCTGTTTTCAAGCTACAGTCCAGCATGTGGAATTCTTTTTTCTCCAGATTATCTGGTTTCCATCAGAGCAGCTATATGTGACCTTGAAGAGTCCTGTAGCATGAAGTTTGTGTCCACTTCTTTCCCCAAATGGCTAGATTTATGAGATTTTCTTGGAAGCTGATGTTGCAGTCCGTGAGATGTGAAGTCTCTGGCACTGGCATTAGCGGAATAGATGATGTTGCAGGTAGTTTGGATAGTCAGATCTGGCAAGAAACAGTCTCATAACACTGGATGACATATTTATACATATATTTATTTAGGCATCAAAACCTGAGTGCTTAATTTGACAGCTTCATCTCCAGAAGCTCATTATGTAGCATTACAAAGAGAAAAGCTCCTCTTCCAGGGAACATTTCCAAACCTCTTAGAATCCAGCTATGATTCAACCCAAGGAGTGGCTACTGCTCATCATTTTCTTATGAGGCTTAGTGAGGCTGGACTTTTAATAAGCAAGTTAAAGCCAGATACTGGAGGAGATGGAATGTCTCATGTGGTGTTCACTGAAAAAGCACATGCCCACCGTGTCTAAAATACTTTTCTTGAAATATGTCAGGTTCAACAAAACTTCAGATGTGTCTGGATCTATGTCTGGAGGCTTTAGAAATTGCTGGGTGTCTTATCTGGGAATAAAGATATTAAGCAGTTCTGCCTCATGGGCAGGGAGCTAAAAGCAGATGAATGTTTCATGTAAGCTTTGCAAGCCTGGCCCTCAAGGAGAAGCCTGTAAGGCAGCCTCTGAGATGCTGCTCAGCGACAATGGCCACTTCATTGATGCCTTTAACAGAAAACTTGAGGGGAACAGCAAGCCCACCCATCACTTGGAGAGTTCAGAGAGCTTGCAGTTCCTTGGATATTTATAAAATAAACCTCTTCACCACAGTTTGACCAAAAAAAAAACCAAAAAAACCCCAAACCAAAAATATCACACTAAATCTTCTGGCAGACAAAGAATGATGGGTTCTGGCCAAGCCTGTTCACCATGAATGGTAACAAGACTTTTGAATGTATCAGTGGGCTCATGAATGGCTGGCTGACATTTTGCATGATGGCTTACCCTATGCTATGTCACAAACTTTCCCACAGCCACATAACCTCATTGGAGCATTCAGCAGATCCTGCCAGACCTGATAAATGACATTTAAAATAAGCTTGAACATGACACTGAGTTTCATTTCCTTTACACCAAGGGTTTACAAACCCCTTGGAGGAAATAATCCCAGAACACCTTCTGTCTCAATAGATCTCTTCTTGCCTCTGGCATCTTTGGCAACTTGAAGAAAATAGCCAGTTTTATAACCTTATCTAAACATCTGAGCTTTCAAATGTTTGATGAGAGACTGACATACAGCACAGGCCATACAGTGCTGGTGGTGTATCTTCCTCCAGCTCTCACCTTACCTAGAACAATACATACATTTGTCCCTTGTTATGGGGCTACCCAAACATCCAGCCAATATGAGGTGGTAGAACATCATCATTAACATCATTGAAAGGTTTAGAAACTGTGACTCATGAAATTCAGCTATCTATCCTAAGCTCCACAGGAAATGTGTGTACTGGACCTAAAGCTTTATGATATTTTTAGTGAGGGATGAATAGGGCCCAAGCAGTATGTTCCCTATGTTATAACTGTAGACTTCCACCATGTAGCACTCAGGCCAGCATTTTTAAGACAAGGTCTCTGTATGACCTGCCAGGTGTCACACAGAAGATCATAAAGGAGCAGAGAATGAAACAACACCAGGCTCCAAGCTGCACATCCATGCAGCCCTAAATCACTTCTCTGACAGCATCTGGGCTCCCCAACACCCAATGACTACTACATAAGAGCTCTTCTGCCGCCACACAGAGCTCTCATACACCAGCAGTATATGCCATAATTTCTTATACCCCATTTTCTAACACCGCTTCATCCATAATGGGGAGATACAGAAAATAAATAAATAAGTAACTTAACTAATTAATGAATATGGAGCATGAGTTAGGTATCAACTTTCCTGGGTAGGTGGAATGTCTAAGCAGGCAGCAGTCTCCAGCAACCTGATAGCTTCATCTCTCCTGGTTCAGTTACGTATATATACATACATATACACATATTCAGTTATATATATGTCGATATATCCTCTGGGCTGTTCTGGCAATGTCTGGCAGCTGTTTTGCATTGCAGCATGGCAGGAGAGTCACCACCTGGCTGCAGTCTGGCTCTGTGAACTCCCTGCAAAGTCCTCTCCCAAGGAGAGCCCGTGGTCTGCCCAAGCCTTCCCACTACTCTGTGCTCACAGGGTTGGCCAAGTGTCTGCTCAATGTACTGGGGATTAACTATTTCAGACTGGCAGAAAAGTTAAGCTGTAGGAATTACTACTGGCACTTTTTAAATCTGTATTTAAAGCCCTTCTGAGGGCTTAAAAGGAAGTATTTTGATTTCACTTCCTTTCCAGAGCCTGTACAGAAATTAACGATGGTCAATGCACCCAGTTTCAGAGCACACCTACTTTTTAGTGCCCTTTAATTGTCATTCATAAACACACCCTTAAGATGGCTACTTCCAAGGGACACTTGAACCCCAGGGCCTGTTGCAGATGGTTATTTTGCAGTGCTGCTCAAACTCATTTAACCCAGCTAGAGTGACTCATCTGTTAAACACATGCTTTAACTCTTCAGTAAAGCTAAGAACAGACATAATAGAGCAAAACACCCCAAGAGTCATTTTTTCTCTGCCTCCTGGGGGGGCGTAGAAACAATCAGTCCTGTCACCCAGCCATCAAATAACCAACAATACCTGAAATGCAACTAACCACAGAAGGAGGAGAAAAATAAAATAATCAATTGTTCATATCTATCTTCATGCCAACCACGTAATTTTTTTTTTTTTTTTAGGAATTATGTCATTGGCAGAAGCAAGACAAAGGATAAACCCCAGTGTAAACATCACCATATTTCAAACCCAGAGTCTGCAGGAGTCCCAAACAAGCTCCCAAATATTAATGCCTTCATCTGAAACAAGCACATCCAGGCTAACACCTCGCTAAGTCCCCATTATCTGTTGCTGCACAGCGTGGTACACTATGGCAGGGCAAGTGCAGCATGTCCTCAGAGACAAGGAGAGAAAAAACAGGTCAAAACTACCACTGACAGTAAGCACTGACCCAGAAGACAGTCGGGCATTTTTAAATAGCATCAGCCTGCTGTGTCCTGGTACTGCTTTCCAGGGTGGCCATCAGGAAGGTTCTTCCAGAGCAGTGAGAGAAATAAACAGCATCCTCCTTATGGAAAAGGAAATCCTTCAGAGAAATTTAATTTTCAAAGTACATCTGTGGCCAGAGAGCCAGAGCATTAGCAGTAGTTGGGGGTCAGTGTGGCATTGCTGCGGTTCATGGAGCAATTTATTTCAGCCAGGATGAACAGAGGAAGAGCCCCAAGAGCTGCAGCTCAGCACTTCTGGTACTCATTTAAGGGAATTGATAATATCTTTGTCTTTTTGGGTGTGAAAGTGTCTCTGCTGATTAAAATTCCCTGAAGACCTACATCTCCTAAGCCGATAATGATAAGCCTCTTAGGCTGACTGTGACTTGCTTTGTTATCCCCACAGCTGCTGTGGATGGGTAGCAGGCATGAGGTACATGTAGTCATTGCTGAGAGCTTTGCGAGCCAGATGGAAATCTTGGATGCTCAGAGCCATGAGAGAAAAACGCAAGAGCAACACCCATGTCTGGGGAAGCAGCTAATCTGCTGCCCTAGGAACCACCCAGCTTGCCTGTGGCCAGGCCAGGCTGCATGACTGTCTGCAGGGATTGATGGAGAGAGACACAGGGAGTTTTATCAGAGGTGGTGTAGGAAAGCCGTTTTATAAATGGTCCTGGGCTCTAAAGGGATGGATCTGACTTTCCATGGTTCCAGCTTCACTGGGCTTCACTCACCATTGCAAACTTAGAAGTCCCACAGCTGATCTGAGCCCAGACTCCAACCCTGGTCTGGCCAGTTCTCATTTGACCTTTCAATTTGATGTCTGAGAGACTCTGTGAGGATTGCAGTGCTCAAAGGTGGGTGGAACATAGAGGTCTGGTGAGAAGGCACTTCCCCAGGTTCTAGGGTTGACTCATCAGATGGATTTAGTAGGGGCAAGGCAACGGGGAGGGCAGCTGTCCATTTCCTACTAGCACTACTGGCTTCATGTTGTGAAAAAGGGACACAGTCTTTGCCTCCCTTCTATCACTTCCTGCAGCTGCCTCTAAAGCAGACCCTGTACTTTTATACAATAAGACACTGGAGCCTGGATTACCTTTCCCTCTGTTTTAAAGAGCACGGACCTCTTCCAAGCCTGTCTCTGGATCAGCCAGTGAGTGACTGAAATAATGAATAGATAATGCAGCAGGTGCTGCAACGAGCTGTCACTTCTGCTTCTTCCCTAAGACCACAAACATATGTGCAAGCTATGTTTTACTCCATATTGAGCAATTTATGCTGTTTTTTCCTCAGCACTAGACTCTTCAGATGAGGATCTGCCAAAAGATTTCATATCTGGGTGACTGGCAGGGAGGATCTCAAGGGGTAGTCTCAATATGCCCTCAGGTATTCGGCCGATGGAGTGAGGATGCTCATCCACAGCAGTATCAAACACTGATTCTGGTCCTATCCCAAGCTCTCAGGATTATCCTTTGAGGGCAAAGGCCAAGGAGGATTTCTTCTGGACCAGGAGGAACCTCAATACAGTAAAATACATAAGGATATTCATAACCGTAATAATCAACATTTCATACATTAGCTCAGCTCCATGTATTGGAGCTGGGTTGGAAAAGGCCCCAGGTGTCATCCTGGGGTTTTCTGGTGGCTATTCTATTTTCTGAAAGCTCCTGTGCCACAAAATGCAACAGAGATGGGTACATGGATGTGCTGTAAGCAGAGTAGCTTACATGTTCTTCATGGTATACTAAGGCAGGTCCAAAGAGGTGGAGGGTACTCCAGGAGGTGGGACAACTGTTTTCAGGGTTTCCTGCTTTGTAACAGGTTTTTTATAAGACCATTTCACCCACACAGCAAAGACAGGAAATGTGGTTGCAAGACTTTAAGAGGGGAGATATGAGCAAACCATCATGTACCAATTAACAGGGTCTGTTTCCCATCCATCTTCTGCAATTTTTCTTCCTCATGTTTACCACCTTCTTACCACCACGGGCGGAAGAACACCCACATGAAATTTCCTGGTCCTGCTGCCATCCTCAGGTGCTGGCTGCTTTACCAAAGCCCTGGCATGGGGGAAGATACAGCAAATCCAGTGCGTCTATGCCTTGCAGCAAGCTGTCCTACGTGCTTCTGCAGTTCACAACCCCCATCCAGGGACATGTAACACATTGAAGCTTCCCTTTCATCTTAGCTGGCCTCAAGCAGCACACCAGGTGCCAAAAGTGGCTCTGACACTGGGCGGCTTATTTGTCTTCCCTCTTCCTTGATTCTTCAAGGAGAAGATCAAAACAACACGACATCTGGTTGCACTTCACTGCTGTGCTGGCTTATGTCATGTCTTTCTTCCACCGCCTTTATTTTCCTTATTAATCACCTCTGAGCCAACATAGCTGACACATGCTTTGCTGCTGCCCCGTGTAGCCCACGAGAGAGCGCTCCCTCGTTGGTAGACTGCACACTTTTCCAACTGGTTGGGCCGAAAAGCAACCCAGCGGGGGTAGCCTAGTCTCTGGGCTGCCCTCTAATCCCCCACTCATGCCCAAATCCCACCAAAGTCAGCTGTTTGCAAATCAGACACGATGCATCAGCATCTAGTCTGTCAGAGGGTTGGTGGTTTTTTTTTTCCAGGAAAGAGATTTGTGCAGGACACAAGCACTTGCAAGCAAAACAGGAAAGCACAACAAGGGAGGGGGTTTCTATTCTCCCAGCCACATATGCTACTGAGTGCACGTGTGATTTGCTAATTCATCATTTGGGCTAAACTGTCACCAGCAGGATTTTGATCCTTAGAGCAAGCTGGAATCAGTGCTGGTAAAATATATTTCACTGACCTCAGCCTTTCTTTTCATATCCAGGGGCCACATCTCCAAAAGAGCCTTGGTCGTTCCACTAAGCCATTCAGCACAGTTTGTTTCTCCAATTAAGCTGCTCTGGAGAGAGGAGTGGCATGACTCAACGCCTCATTTTAATTAAGGTTCCCTTGTGGTGAACGTCTGAGGATGACAGACAGTTCAGAGGACTCCCCAAGTGCCAGACTTACAACCACTCCTGATTTTATGTTATTCTGACTTTTTTCCTGCTCAGATGATCGCTGGGTCTCATTGAGCCATGTGTGTCAAGAGTCCTGGTGCTAATGAGCAAGTCAGAGCTGCAGCCCTGCTGCTTCCCGCACCCTGCAGCTGCAAAGTAATGCTATAAAAACACTTAATGAAGCGTAATGCCTGAAAAACACGCAGCTCGTTCCTCCAGCAAACAGG
>NW_010394626.1:55748-62511 GCF_000710305.1 Buceros rhinoceros silvestris
AGGGAAAGTGTAAGAGAGGCTGTGCTTTCCAAAGAAGTGGGCCCAAGACATTGTGGGTGGCAAGGTGAAATCCCTGCTTTAAAACTGGGGCAACTGAGTATCCCAGCACCCTGGCAATGGGACTGGGGGCTGGCTCAGAGAGTGGTCTATGGATGAACAGCAATGGACATTGGGTGAGAAGCTGGGTTCTCCAAGAATGTCTTGGATGTGGAGTTTGTCTCTCCTTTCCTGACATCCTTTGAAACTTCATTTCCTCCCAGCATAACCCATCAGCTGCAAGATTGTGGCTTTGAGCCCTCCACCTGATGCCAGGATGTGTTTCCATGTCCACAAGGTACCCAAGATCCCATGGCAGTTAATGCTATTGGAGCCATCAGGGATCCTGGGACATAACTCAGCTCCCTCTAAAACATTGGAGCAGCTGAATAGCTCCATTCAGCTCCACCTCCAGGTATACAGTGACATATGCGTTGTCCTCTAGGTCTAACACATCAGTGTGGTGTCAGACATCTCTCACATAGGAGTCGTGTTCTGCTGGAGCTGTGATGCCCTAGACCATCTTCTGTTCCACTAAATACCTGAGTGTGGTCACACAAATCAGCCCAGCCTGGTTCTCTAATGCCCTCTGCAGCCCCCAAAGTGTCCCACCTGGTCTTCTATTAACTTTTCAAAAGAGGCAGAGATCTCCCATAGGCTGTCATGCCTACCTTCAGCACCATGCAGCTATTTCAAATACTCCAGGGCATCTCAAACTGTACAAGGTATCCTTGCATGGGTGGCTGGTCTGAAGATAGATGCACTCTTTTCCCTTTTAAAACCTGTTAAGCCGCCGATGATTAAGATGCTTGAATGCCTCCGGAGCCTGGAAGTGCCCTGTGTGCCTGCAAACTGATGCTTCAGCTCAGTGTGAATTAAACAGCACCAGCAGATGACAGCCTCTGTGGAGCAGACCAGAGGACAGACATCCACATCATTAGCGCTGTAGTTGGCATCTCCTGGAAACTGCTGAATGGACTGTGGAAATGAGCTATGGGTTTGTCACTCTTCATTAGTGAGGAGAGGAGAACTTTATAAAAGTAAAATAATGAGATATTTATCCCATTGCTGGTCCTGATAGGTAGGAGGAGAAGGAGCTTGGAGTGAAAGTAGGGTGCGCTGATCTGCCCAGATGAAGGTTGCCTGCTACCATTGCTCTGTTTCAAATGCACCAGCAACACAGCAATGACCAGAAAGCACCAAAGAGGGACTGCGAAGGATGGGATGGAAGACAAACTAGTCAGAGAGCAAAGCCATCTAGGAGGAGCATGGTCAAATGCAGCAGACAAGCATGGAGATGCAAGAGGAGAGTAGACAAACACAGCTGCAAAGAGGAAAATCAGAGAGATGGCTCAGCTCTGGATGGTCCTCCCTGTGCTGCAGCCACATGTGACACAGCAAAGCCTGTGGGTCCCTGTGCATTGGAATGCTGAGCCTGCCATCCTGCCAGGGAGGGTGACCAGCCACAGTCCCCATATCCCAACATAAATACTAAATTCGCAGGACTGGGGGTATAAGTGAGAGGCTCTTTCTGCAAATCACTGCAAGCAGCCTGGCTGTGTTTTGGGGGAATCATCTTCAGAGTTTACTTAAACCGCTGCAGAAAAAAAAAAAAACAGAAAACAGAGGGGAAAAAAAATGTTAATTGCTGAGTTTTGGATGGTACGGGGTTGGACATGAAGGAAAATAGTTTAGTTTCCTGCTCCTTTCAAATTGCCCTGTCCTTTCAAAGCTGAGTGGCCTGTGTGTGCAGAGTAACCAGTGTTCAGTTACTAGTCTATGGCAAGGGGCTGAGGCGGGACAGCTGCCCAGAAAGAGAGGCGTTAGAAGGAAGTTCCCACTGCACCCCAGCTTGAGTGGACAGGAGCTAATGAGAGGGATGTCACTACAGGTTAGAGCCTCTGAGACAGTGCCTCCAGGTCCAAGTATACACAGGCATGAGGGTACCAGTGCACCTGTTTAGAGAACAAGTCTTACGAGAAGCAGCTGAGGGAACTGGGAGTGTTTAGTATGGAGAAAAGGAGGCTCAGGGGAGACCACATCACTCTCAACAACTACCTGAAAGGAGGTTGAAGTGAGGTGGGGATCAGTCTCTTCTCCCAAGGAACAAGTGACAGGATGAATGGAAATGGCCTCAAGTTACACCAGGGGAGGTTTAGATTGGATATTTGGAAAAATTTCTTTTCAGAGAGGGTTGTCAGGCATTGGAACAGGATGTGCAGGGTGGTGGTGGAGTCCCTATCCCTGGAAGTGTTTAAAGGACTTGTAGATGTGGTGGGACATGTTTAGTGGTGACCTGGCAGTGCAGGGTGAACAGTTGGACTGATGATCTTAAAGGTCTCTTCCATCCAAAATGATTCTGTGATTCTGTGATCTAACAATCAGGGACGTTTTAAGAGGAATTGCTTTGGATCAATATTCAACATTTGTGATCTTTCAGAGACCTCCTATACTCTCCAGACGAGCTTTGCTCTCTCTCAGCACCGTACTTAGATTCCCTTTAATTGGTAAAACACCTTACATCCACAATTCCCCTGCCTTTTGAGCAGGGAGACACTGGGGCATGTCAGGCTGGTGTCTTGCCATGAGCCAGGGTGTTGAACCCACCACTTCAATTAAGTGCTGAAGGAAGGGGATTAAAACACCTCCTATCTCGTTTTCCCACCTGTAACGTGTACACAATACCTCCTCAACTCACGGGGGTGTTGCAAAGAAAAATACATGAAAATGGTAAGGTACTCCATTGCTATGGCAACGGGACCATTGAATTATGGGTGGATGGATTCGAGTTGAAATGATAATGGAAATGCATTTGTGTCTCCTGCTCACTGTTTATACTTGGGTCTTTATTCACCGGTGCTTCCTCAGCGCCTTCATCCAGGAATAGAGTGTGAAATGTAGTCGCCACTCCCTGGTCACAGGTCATGGTCTCCCACAAGGGTTTTCTGTATCTTTATCAACATTCTTTATTTCTGAGGTCTTGTAAAATATACACATCTCCTCCAGAGTTTGTTTAGCTGGAACTGGATGTTATAAACACCCAGTCAAGGATGGGAGTGCTAACCCTTATTATTTCATTGTCTGGCAGGAAAACAGATAAATAGAGAAAAATCAAGTAATTCCCCTGAGTGGACATCTGTGCTGATGCTAAAGGAGCTCTCAGTAAGAAATATGGGAAGGATCATTTAAAGTGAGTTAATTTTTGCAGTAGGAGACAGGACTGTATTAAATCAGCTGTTCTCCACAGAACTCTCGCAGCCCTCACCCCTGGAGCTGAATCCTCCAGCTGGGTGGGCATCTCTGTTCACAGCATCCATCTCTTCATAATGAAGCCTTGTTCCAGGGCAGAAGACATGTTGTTCCAGAGAAATTAAACCCTGACACTAAGCAGTGACTAAGCAAAGATGAGACATCGTAATGAAGGAGGATAGTTTATTGCTGGCCAGATTTCGATTTGCACCATCGCAGGGTCAAAAACCTGTGTAATTAAATTCACTTGGCTTAGTGGCGCTGCTAGTCCAGTTCAGAGGAAGGTAGGAAAGAGGACTGGCTGTAGGATGAATGAAACTAAACATCTTCACAAACTGTACAGGCCAGAGCTCATCTTTGTAACTTAGACTTCTGTGCTACATGAACATGTTGCGTGAAGACAACTGCATCAGGCTGAGGTCTTTAGGTCTTTTGGGAGGCATCAAAGACAGATTGTGGCTCAGGCTTTCCAGCAAAAGTGTGGTTTGATTAAGAGCTAGAACATGGCATGCTCTGGATATAGGAACTACTGGAAGTCAGGAAGAGAGATGGAAAAGGGGGAGATGTGGCTGTCCTGGCATTGCTCTCTTGTTTCCCTTGACAGATTTGCCACAGGTAAGTGACAGATATACTTCGAGAAGCTGATTTCAATAGCTGCTCTTGATGACTTATGTCTATGTATCATCCTGAATTAGCCTGAACCAATGCCACAGCATGATGTTTTGGGTGCAAAAGGGTAAGTCTTCTTCTGCTGATCATCCGTCTTCCAAGCTGTGGCATCTTTCAGGGCCTCAGTCAAAGGAAGCTCCTTCTCAGTGACATTGAATTGCTTCAGGTCGCCTGTGTAAGGTTGCAGTGTTACGGTTAAGGTGCTGTCCTCAGGGTAGGTGGAGTCCCACTGCCACTGCAGAGGTAAGGAATGATGCCAAGAGCAACCCACCTGAACAACAAGGTCCATGCCAGCAATCATCTACCCAGACCATCACCTGCTGTGAGGGCAGTCCAGCTTCATGTTTGCTGTCAGTCCTCATGGGAGGCACTTGACAGCTCTGACTTCAGCTGTAGAGCAATAAACCACTCAATGTAGCTCAGCCTTAGTCCTTTGATCTTTGATGGCAAACTGTGCCCTCAGCTAGCTGGTTGGGGGAGTTTTACTAGATTTGCTTTAAAGTAATGAATATCAAAATCTGGTACTGTCCTTTTAAGACTCAGCTGTGCATCTATATCTGAATTTCTTCAGGTAAAATCAGAGGAACATTTGACTGGAAGAACCCCTGGATAACATCCTGAGTTCATTCAGCTCATACAACTATAGCAAGTGTGGTCTACATCTATCCCAGCAGAATAACCCATACCAGGACATGGTCTCTACCACAGTTCCACAGTTGTCCAGCCCAGTTCAGCATTAACATAGAATAGAATCTTGGAATCACAGAATGATTTGCATTAGAAGGGACCTTCAAAGGTCATCTAGTCCAACTCCCTGCAGTAAGCAGGGACATCGGCAAGTAGAGCAGCTTGCTCAGAGCTCCAAGGTCCAACGTGACGCGGAATGGTTCCAGGGATGGGACTTCTCCCACCTCTCTGGGCAACCTGGGCCAGTGTCTTACCGCCCTCAGCATCAACAATTTCTTTTTTCTCTCTGGTCTGAATCTCCCTCTTTTCGTTTAAACCCATCACCCCTTGCCCTGTCTCAACAGGCCCAGCTGAAAAGATTCTCCCCAACTTTCTCACAGGCTGCCTTTAATTACTAAAAAGCTGCTATAAGGTCAGCAGAGAGTCTGGAGAGACTCTCTCAGCCTGTCCTCTTGGCAGAGGTGTTACAGCCTTTGGATAACTTTTGTGGCCTCCTCCGGCCCTGCTCCAACAGGTCTTTGACTTTCCTATGCTGAAGACTCCAGAGCTGGACACCGTACTCCGGGTGAGGTTCACACCAACACGAGTTTGAGTTGGTGACGTGTTGCCTCATGTGAGTGAACAGATGAGGCAATGCCCAAGAAGTCTGGAGGAGGGCGTAGGCCAAAGGCTGTTCCCATTAGGCAGCATGGAGGAGACCATTCAGTTCTGGGGAGAGAGAAAGAAGCTATATGGACACAGCTTGAGCATCATTATTTGGCTCCAGAGCTCGAGAATATTCCTTAGCAGAAAAAATGAAGCCGTGTAGTCCACAGAGAGTCATGAAAAACCACCAAGAAGATGTCTCAGCTTCCCAGAAGCCTACAGAACACTCAAAACCTTCAGCAGAAAAACCCAAAAGCCACAAGAACTAGAAAGTCATATAGCAAGAAGACAGAAAGAATCAAGGACACACACATATGGAGGAACCAGGCACTGATTATGTTTTTAAATTCACCCCATTGCCTATATTAGTGGTTGGACTTCCATTTATTGTTGATTAAAGCGGGTCACATCTCTAACCAGCAAAGCACAAGTGCCTTCCTGGATATCATTGCCCCATGCTGAGAGTTGTTTTACGGGCAGTGTAAACCTCTGCAGCAATTTGTTATGAAGTGAACATTAAGGCTTGACTTTCAAGCCACATGGATCTCCATATATGTCTGTAATGTACACAGAGGGTCATTAAATTTTTATTGTGCAATTCTGGAGGGGAAAAAAACCAAACCAGAACAAAACAAGAAAAAACAAGCTAGCAAGCATAAAGTTTGAATATAAATAGGGGATGTTTGTCTCCTGTGTGATATTTTATCTAGAGACGAAACAGAGGTGTTTTGGAGCTGTTTATCCAAAAGAAAATTAAAAGAGGCTTGTCTCAGAGGAAAAGCGTGAAATTCCAGAGGTCTTTGTCGACACCCTTGATGAATAACTTTCCAGATGCTTCTAATAAACTTCAAGCTACCTAATGGATACAGTTCTGCAATAACACCTCAGAAAACCTCATCAGATTTGGTCTGATGCATTTTCCTATGGATACAGAGAGAATGAGGTACAGCACAACAGCAGCAACAAATAACAGAGAGGGAAACACGTGGCAGCAATTGGAGCTCACATCAAGCTTTGAGCAATGCGAAGGTTCAGCATGATTGGATTTGGCTTTGTGGCTTGGCCCATTATAAAGAGACGGATTGTTTGCAAAGCTTCAGTGTGGGATTAGATTTCCAAACTCTTCAAAGCCTGACCAATGCTTGGATGGAGAGCAAAGGTTTGGGCTATTTGCTAAATAATAATAACAACAGCTTCTGGTTGCTATGTTTGACCCCAACATTTCCTTGGAAACAAAGCACAGCAGAAGCTTTTGCCAAGCCAGATGAAGCTGATTTGAAACCGAAATCAAAATGTAAATAACAATCATTTGGAGGGGAAGAGAGTTCCCAAAAATCCCAGCTAGGCAATCTGCAGGTGAATTTATCTACCTGGGCTGCTTTTTACAACCGTAAGCCCTGCAGAAAGGGGGAGGATTATTCACTGTTTGGTGATGAGGGAACTTCTGAAGAAGTGTCAGGTTTAAAACAAGCAGGAA
>NW_010394626.1:62589-69956 GCF_000710305.1 Buceros rhinoceros silvestris
GCAGGAATGGCATGCTCCTTTTTCACTCGGTACATGGAAATTTAATTCTAGGTGGCATTTAAAAAACACACGTCCACGGTAGCTACGCAGAACCTATAGCCCATATTCAAGCCTTAGATCAGGAGGTCTCTAAATCACTCCCTACTACAAGCTGAGAAGGTCTGTAAGGAAAGGTTTTCTTTATCTTTGTCCATTACACCTTTTCCTACGGGTTCTCAGCTTGACATTTCAGCGGCAGGACACTGTACAAGCCAGGAAAAACATTCTTACATTTTATTCCAAGTTTTCAGATTTCTCTAATTCGCAGGCCTTTTTGTCCGAATTATTACTATAATAATAAGAAATTTAACATGTTTAACTGGGATAAAGATTTATGACTGATGAATACAATGTCCTGAAAGCTGTCGTTCCAGCCAATACATATCATTCTGTGTCACGGCAGTTATGTCTGAAAATTCTGCCAAAATGAAGTATGGGAAGATACGACCCTGGTGAGGAATTGCCAAGACCCGGAAGGATGAATCTGTGGTTAACAGATGTAGCAATGATTTTGTTAATTATTGGCTTCCTTTATGAGTCTGACTCCACAATGCAGTTCATACTTAAAAATGAGTAGGACTGACGTGGCAGGAATGAAATTGTGAGCAGGCATGTCTTCAGCTGCAATCAGAAATGACATCTTGGTGTGGTTGGCAGGTGACTAGTCAAACTAGGTTCTGGTTCACTCTTCTAGACCATCACATCCCCAAATGAACCCACATAATCCTCACTTTTGTCTTTTTAGATTGTCTACCAACATATTATTATCCTATTTTGCTCTCCAAGGTGTCTTGCATTCAATTAAAAACTGGTGTAATCCATGATTATTATTAATGATGTTCCCTGTAGGCCACAGCGCCCACGGGACAAAGGTGGCTATTGACACCTTCGCCACTGCTGCCTCCAAATAATCAATGAACATCAATAGACGATCAACCAAGGCACAGCTTCAGCACGCTTTAGACTAGAATTACAACTATTGACATGGTTGCGAGTTGCTCTGATGGCTTTAAGGCTTTTCTGCTGCCTCAAATGGGTTTGTTTGTACAAGACAGATGCACGGTACTTGCCCCAACCTGTTTCTAACTGAAGAGGATCTCCTTCAGCCCTAGCTAGTTGAGTCTGTGATGACTTGACTTGCTGCATGATAGATCCTATGTGTTTCCTAAGACACCCAAGTTGAGTTCCCAGTGCATCAACACAGGTGGTGGCTATTTTAGGTACTCTCATCTTACCTACTGGTGCCTCAGCTGGTGGAGGAAGGTTCTTCACACATGTCGTTCTTATGAGAGATTGCTGCCCAAGCACCTGAAATTGCAAAGCTCAAAGCTGGTCAAATCAAAACCAGTGACAAACAGTCTGGGTGACTGTGAAGATTTCTTGAGGTTAAATAGCACCTTAAAATTTCAAAGATCCCGATTTTGGGGTGGCTTGGACATTCAGACTCTCACCCACCTCACCTGAGGATGGGTGCCTTAGCCACCAGGAAATTCGAATTGCACTGAAGACATGGTGGATCAGATATACAGTCCTAGCAGTGTAAAACCTGTATAACCCTCTGCATGGGAGCTCCTCATCTTCCTCTGGGAGTAACATGGAGTCTTTTGGCCTTTCAAAAGTAACAGAGCCAAGTGCCTCTGACCTCAAGCAGCCTCTGTGACACTTGTTTTCCTCCTGTTCAGTGTCAGATGTTCAGGTGGTTTAGTTTCTTTCTAAGGGAGGAAGCTATTTTTCGGGAGGCAGGAAACGAATAGCCTTCCAAAATGATTTTTATGGGACTATCAGGGACATCTCTAGTTACCACCGTTAATGCCAACAGGTGTGAGAAGGGATAGCAGCTCTTGCCTTTAAGCCTTTGGCTTAAAGACCATGTTTACACCACAGTCCAGAAAGACCCTCCCAAATTACTAAAGCCCTGAGCTGGTAAGTCCATGCCCAGACCAGATCAGTGTGGAGTGGATCCAGAAACAGTGCATGTCTCTCTTTGTGCCTTGGGAGCTGCTCAGCCCCACCACTGGGCACATAACCCTGGGGATCCCACAAGTACTCATGGTTCATGCTGCTGCTGCAATGTTTTTCACCGTTCCAGCTCTGAGGCATTCTCAGATGTGTTTGCAGCAGCACAATCACCTTTTCCAAGGTACCTGATGGAAACCTTGTGCCCCCGAGGATCATCTTCATCTAATGACATGACTGAGTCTTTGGCGTTTCATTGAGCATCTCCTGGACTAGGGAGTAGCCTGAGGCATATAACAAACAGAAAGGGAAAGAATTCAGGAACGGGAGAGGAGGACTTGAACACCTTTCTCAATAAGGCTGCTAATAACACAAACAGACAAAATCAGATCTTCCCATTTTGATCCATCACAGCATGGTAAAGGGTGTGACACCCATCCCTTCAACACTGATAGAGGTAAGATTTGAGATGATACAGCAAACACACTGTATCAATTGTGCTTTTCAAGAACTCCCCAATAGTTTCTTCCCCAAAATATTTCTGCATTTCTGTAGATAAAGTCTCTTAATTCTTGGTTTTGGCTAAAGAAGGTGTAGAAGAACCTGGATGACTAGAGAGTGCACAGCAAAAATGTTTGTGACAAGCAAACTTGCATTTTACAGGTCAGAAATATATCCCTCTGTAACACCTTTCTTTCCAAGGAAGAACCCCTCATCACACTGTTTCTTCTGCCCTGACCCCCCTTTTAGCAGTTGCCCTCTACGACGCTGCTCAGCATCGTGCGATCTGTCATGTTGCATAGTGATTCCTGGAACTGATGGGGGGCTGACTAGAGACAATGCTGTGAAATGTCAACATCTGTTGGTTACATCATCAGCCCAGTCTTATTTTCCAGGCCATGATCCTGTTGCTCCACCACATGCAGGTAGAATTCTCAACACAAACATCTTCAGATGCATTCAGGCCATAATTTGGACCTCATTTAATGCTTATTTTATTTAGCACTCTAATGAGAGCAAAATTTCAAGATGTGATGGCAATTGTTAAAGGGTATTGGAAATGAATTTTTGGGAAATGGTTTCTCAACTTCTCATTATCTTTTGCTTTTTATAGAATACTTTTCTAGTGTTATTGCCTGGGAAGTTTAGATAGAAATAGGTCCCCTGTTACTGGGGATTTCATCTCCTCCTGTTCAGCATCAGATGTCATATGTAGTTACTACAGCAGTGGCTTTTTGATGTTTGCAGGCTGAAGATGGCAATGCACAGCAGGACATAATCCAAAGCAATGAAAATGTTGTCTGCCCTAGTTTCCTAGGGAAGTGAGTACTATGCAATCATGCCATCTTTTTGATTGCCTCCCTCTAAGTGTCATTGCCTGCCTAACCTGCCCACCTTCTTTTTCCCTGGTATTTTTGACCATGCTGTCCAATTTTGATCACTTTTGACAGAAAAGCTGAGACCTCAGAGGTATTGTAAAGCTAAAGATTTTCTGCTCATAGTCAATGGAGAAAACCTTTACTGATTGTCCAGAGAGAAAGTCTGTACCAAAACTTCAACCCTTACTTCACTCACTGCTCGTTATCAGCGTGTGGCAGTTGTAACAAGCCTCTGCCATCCTAAGAGAAAGTTGGTACAAAGCAGAGAATAGATAACTTAGTCATTGGGCAAAAGGTGAGAGATGAAATCAGAGAATTATGGAATGGTTGGCTTGGAAAGTACATGAAAGTTCACCTACTTCCATCCCCCTTGACATTGGCAGGGACACCTTCCATTAGATGAGATTGCTCAAAGCCTCATCCATCCTGGCCTTGAACACTTCCAGGGATGGGTCATCCACAACCTCTCCAGGCAACCTGTGCCATCGTCTCACCATCTGCACAGTGAAGAAATTCTTTCTAGTCTAAATCTCCCCTCTTTTCATCTAAAAACATCACTCCTTGTCTTGTCTCCACAGGCTCTGCTGAAAAGTCCCTCTCCATCTTTCTTAGAGGCCCCTGCAAGAAGGTGTCCCCGGAGTGTTCTCTTCTCTGGGCTGAATGACCCCAGCTCATAGGAGAGGTGCTCCAGTCCTCTGACGATCTTTGTGGTCCTCCTCTTGACTCACTCCAACGGTTCCACATCATTCTCATGCTGGGGGCCCCAGAGCTGAACGCAGTAGTACTATATACTACAGGAAAGGAGGATGTTAACTTCGAGCTGTCACAACCAGCAATAAGCTGGTAGTTTATTACTCCTGTAAGTAAATGCTCTTTGAGACTTTGGTTTGACTTTTGTAGAGCAAGTTGATGACTATCTCCAAGGCAAAAGTAATTTATTGTCTGCTGGTGTCAGTATGTGACAGAGAGACTAACTTTAACCTTCAGGAACGGTGGTGAATTTTACTCTCAATGAGCCATTTGCAGACGGTGGCAAACCTCCAAATGTGGATCTTCCTATTGCATCTCTCTGACTTGAGAGTATCACATTGCTTCTCTCTTTGTCCCATGCATCAGGCCACAGACAGAAGAAATGGAGGTCATGTGGCGGAAAGGTGTCCGTCCATAGGGAGCATGCTTTCTAACAGCAATCCTCTGAGCCCTCTCTGAGCACCCATCATGCACAGGACACCCCCTTGTCATGGCTTTCACCTGCTCTGCAATCCCACAGCCCAGTTCTGCTTGTCAGATGGTCCTTTCTTTGTGTCCATGCAGCATCTCTCATTTCTTATGAACGTCCAAGACACCCCTCCAAGCAGCTGTAGGGCCACAAAGGGTTGCAAGACATCTGAAGTGGGCTATTCTAGTGCTTGCATCTGCAATGCCAGCCTGAACTCTCCTTCATTAAGCCTGGTATATTTCTGGCCCTGGCTTTTGCTGACCCACACAAGGCATCTATTATTTAGGGTTGATGTAACCCTCCCAACACCCCCTCGCAAGGCCTTCTGGAGCTCTTCAACATTTCCTGCTCCAGGATAACTCAGCAATGACAAGTCCCACCCAGGAGACATGACCACATGCTGGAAAAGGAGGGGGTCATTAAAAGGTGCTTGACACAATTTTATTGATTAAGTAGGACAGGGCAAAACAGCTCAAAGAAAATTAAAGAGAAAACAACATTTTCACCCGATAAACCTTGTTCAAAGAGATGATGAGACCTTTTTAAATTTCTTTTTCTGACAGTTTTTAAAAACTAGGATAAAACTTTTCTCATCTCCCAAACAATCTCCTAAAAGATCCTTTCTAGAAAAATGCTGATGTGTGGTGTCTTGGTCCTCTGCCACACAGCCTGTATTAGCCCTGGGTTATGGTGTGGGAACTGCAGGAGGGAAGCCAAGGAACCAGGCGCAAAAGTTTAAGCTATGACCCATTTTCCATATCAGGCTGACTCGCAGTGTAACTTGCCCCAGGCCATCTCCAACATGTCAAAACAGAGGAGCAGAGGTGCACTGTACTTCTTCGCCCATCCTTCATGCAAAGCAGATGTGATTTCTTCAAATTCACGCTCTAGTAGAAAGAAAGTGTGGCCCAGGTCTTTTGAACCAAAATTTCTTGCCCACTCCACTGAGACAAAACTGGTTTGAGAGGTGCCAGTGACCCTGGTCAGTAGAGCTTCTAATTTTCTGAGGCTTCTAATGTTCTAAGCACCCACTACATGGACCAGAAGAACAACCTGAATTAAAGGGCTCTTGACTATCTCCTGAGGCATAGGAGGGAGGCTAGGTGGTACCAACTCACAGAAAGGCCTCTCCTGCTCCCTGCAGTCACAGATGCTCACCATCAGTGGGTTTTGAGGCTCACAGTTCCTTACAGTGGAAGAGCAAAGCTTCTGAGCTGAATTTCTGTCCACCTTTCTATTGCAGCACATCTGCTCCTGAGCAGTCATCTTCAGCCTGGGCATCCACAGACCTGCATGCCCACCACCATCAGAGTTCACTGGAACCTTCTCCTGGGTCTTCCCCTGGCTCTCATCCATGTGCCTGACAGGCTTCTCTGACAGCCTAGCTCAGAGGTAGAGTAGTCTACTAAAACTGTCTCCAGGTAGACAGTTTAAGTAGAGCGCTTTGAGGAAACTGGTTTACCATCTGTCTGTGTCTACCTGTGGCAGCTTAATGGAGAGTAATGATCCTTCATGAACCCTCTAAACGAAAGCCATTAGCTGAACCGATGAGAGAAATTGAATTATTGTCTCACTCAATAATTCCAATTTACCTGTCAGTACATCTAGTCCAAGACACACTTGACACGGCCTCAGTGTCTGTCAGTCACCAGGTCACAGGCAGAGAGACAGATCCGTCTCTTGGCTCTCCAGGAAAGTTAAAACACGCAAGCAGACTCCTCAGTTAGTTGCTGATGAATTTTTGTAACTCACTTTCTCTTCCTGTAGTTTGAGGTTGGGTTTTTTTCTTGTGGTTTGCCCTGACAGCAGGTATGTCCATGAGCTGCTTTCCCCCCAAGCCTGCCCCTGTCTGAGACTGGGACCATTCAGTGCAATAGCAATGGTCACAGACCTACTGTGTGAATCCATCCTGTTTTTTCAGAGTTGGCTTGAGGCTTCCAGGGAGACCAAATTTAGTATCTGTACAACCACTAAACGTGAAAATATAAGCAGGAGTATGTGGCTGTGAGGATGCATATCAACATCCTGAGCATCCCCAACACTTAGCATCTCTTCGGTCTGCTGGCAGGCAGCACAGCAGAAAGGAGAGCTTGCCTGCAGATTTTCCAGCTTGAGGCAATATCTGACCAATTTTCATCCCTAAAACTGGAGTACTTGAAAGCCAGTTTGATGCCCAGAGTACAGGGGTACTTCATGACCACTTGCTGCAAAATGAAGCGGACTAAGAGCAGCTCAGCAATGTGTTAGAAGTCATGTATATTTTTTTCTTACTCATCATATGTCCAGGTAGGGGCAAATGGGATGTTTTGTCCTTGATGATGCTTGATAAAGTAGGTTTAATCAAACAGAGCATTGGCCCTGATCGCCTCATGTTAGCCCGTCTATTTTTCAGGTTGTGTATCTGCTGGTCCCTAGATGGATTGGTGTGTTTCCCAGCTGTTCACGCAATGTCTTTTTGTTTCTGTGGTCGATAACCTTGTGCTTGGTGTGTGCAAATCTAATTATATTTTGGTCTAACAGAAAATGTCAGCTTGCATGTATCTTCCAGGGATGATGGATATCCTGTCTCTGGAAATAGCAGAGCCACAAATGAGAACTATCTGCAAGTATGAAGTTAACACAGACTATTTGCAAAATAAAATAATAAAAAGACCCTACACACACCTTTATTCTTTGCTTCTGTTAAGCTGCAGCAATAAATGAAAAATGGCAGAAAAGACGGAGAGAATAGCGTATAGATGATCTGAGCAAGGAACACAAATTCTACAGTTTGA
>NW_010394626.1:70060-82775 GCF_000710305.1 Buceros rhinoceros silvestris
GGTTCTTGCTCTGTGATCTTGGTGAGAGCTCATTTTAACCATGTCTTTTCTGTGCTGACACCTTCCTGTGTCATCTTTCTCACCATTCACTCTGAAGGCATGCTGATCTCCCACTCTTCCTGGCCTCCTAAAGACATACGGACCACTATCAAAAAAGGCCACCAACCTTCAAACAGGATCCTTTGCACTTCTGCCTACCTCCATCAGTTGTCTGTTATTTTAGCCCAACAAAGACGTTCTGTTGTTCTGCTTGTGTGCTTTAAGCTCATGCAGATAGATAGGTGTTCTTGCAAAATGGGTGGCTAAGGCCATCAGGAGACACAAAGGGAGAAACCCCAACACTGTGGACACAATGCTTTCAACAAACTCAACTTGCCATCCCAAAAACTGCACAGAGCTCCCTGAAGGCAAAATTTTAAGTCTTATTTAGGGAAATTGTGAATTTATTTGGTTTTTTGGTGTTCTCTCTTTCTATAGGAGATTTTCTGTATTGTGGTGGCTTGAAAGGCTCTTGGTGTTGGCTCGTGTTGGAAAATGCGCTATATATAAAATGTGATGCTGTTGACAGAACTTACAGATGACTGAAGCTCATCAACAGTAGCAAACAGCTGGTGTTAGTCAAGATGCAAATTAGTTTTCCATGGCAGGCAGGAAGACACAAATAATCATCCCAAAACTTAGCAATAAAGACCTACTTCTGTCATTTAGCATCCTATAGAACTCCAGGACATAAAGGCACCTGGCCATATGGGAATGTCCTGCTGGAAACAACAGCTCAGCTGTGATCACATTGGTTCCCACAATTTGGATGTGATTAAATCAGTAAAACTGAATCTCACAGGTCTGCAGAGTGTCAATATTTTATTTACTGGGTCAAGCCAGGATGTTTAATTTTCAATGGCCTTTTTGGTTCAGATGCCATCGGAAGACAGTGCTGGACCCTAATTATAGACATCCGTGAGTAAAGCATTTCACAGCTGCTGTGCTATAACAGGCTGGGAGAAGCTTGGACAGCAGCCAGCATTTTCACAGAGCGCCAGATGCCAATCTCCAGGTCTCCGCTCCATGCAGAGCCCGGGGGTTGCAGCTGCGCAGGCTGAGAGGCAGGCAGCATGCTTGGGACAAGTCCCACAAGGTAGCCCAGCACTTGCAGAAGGATCAGTTGTACCTGGAATGAAAAGGACTCTGTTTTCTACACCTGTGGCCAAGGGATGTTCCTCCCATGGGACCACAACAGCCAGTAACTCTGGAAGCTGCAGAATTGAGGGAGAAAAAATCTAGCCTGAAATAAGAAGCCAGGAGACAGAGAGAAGAATATTGAAAAATGACCCAGGGTCAGTTCCTCTCCTGTCACCATGGCCAGACTATAAATGCCATGAGGCAGGAATGACAGTAAGTATCACAGAGGTGGAGATACTCTCTGGTAGGTCAGTGACGGTCCTGAGATACCTTCTGCCCCGCCCGCCCTCTCCATCTCTCTTGTGTCAGGCTCTCTATTTTTTTCTCCCTGCAGATGTCACACTTCAAACATCCCTGGCTCGTCAAGGACTCTGGAAGTGCCTCTCATGCAGGAGCAGGTCTGCAGGGTTAGAAATGGGTTCCAGCTATAAATAGTATGATAACAACCCACAAATAGACTGAAGGGCTGTAATGGCAGGGGAGGCTGTCACTATATGTGGGAGATGTTGCTTTCCCTGCCGCTGGCAGCCCAGGAACCACGGCTGTGAGCCATCCGTGGAAAGCATCCAAGTCGCCATGTGTTCAGACAAGGAAGAATTTGAGCTCAACACCCATTCCTCACAGCCCCTGCTATTTCTATCTCCTTTTCGTGTGTGTGTGTTTTAAATAGATGTGATCTTTAAATAGTCATGACTTTAGATGGTATTTTTCAAACAAATCCAAGTGATGAACTGTGGTCTCCAGGCTTTCAAGTACAGACTGCCAGTCACTGAGTGTCCTGAGCCAGGATCTGCCCTCTCATCACAGCCTTGGTCCTAGGATCCAGCTGGATCAAATTCAACACCCTCAAGATACAGCACCTGAATTGTTTGGTGCTGGGCTTCATTTCGCTTTGAGTGGCTGGGTTACAAAGTTGTTCCAAATTTCTGCCTGGGCAGTCAATGAGCACCACTTGGATGAAGCACATCCCTGTTTTTCAGGGCATCTGGAATGGACTCAGACACAAAGCTCTGGACAGTGTGGTGTCTGGCTGGAGACAATGGGCAACAAACAGGGCTTGAAGCAGCACAGAACTTGCCTGGCTGTTTTCAAACACATGATGGATTATAGTGCTTGTGGTGTTTTACAGTTCGGGTGATGAATGTCCAGTCCTCCAGCACTCTCTCCTGGTTGTAACTGTCAGATTATCCTTAACCAAAACCTTCTCCACCAGCAAGAACCAATCTGTTTATAACAGACTGACCATATTTGTACTCTTGGATGTTAAATAGACCAGGTCTGAGTCTCTTCTCATTCAGTCAGTTTCTGCAACTATGGAACAGGGATGGGAGAGAACAAAGACGAACAATTCCTTGAAAGCAACACCACTTCTCTGCCAGACTCTGTATCTGAGTCGCAGGACCTGCCTGCTTCCACCTGTGAGCATCTTCCAATGTCTTGGTCAACCACTCTAAATACATTTGAAACAAAAAGACAACTCACCCTCTCTGTAAACTTTCCTCAACCACCCGGGTCATTGAGTGATACAGAAGCTGAATCAAAGGATGGATGATGGCTTTAAAAGCTGCAAAACGTTGCAGCTGTTAAAAACATCTGCAGTTCTGCATACTGAGGGAAGGAGGGTCCAGTTTTTCTGGATGGAGCATGATGTTGGCTGGACTCAAAGCAAATGTTATTTTGTGTGATTCTGTCCAACATAAAGATGTGCTCAACAACTTGTGCATCAAGTACACAGAGCACTGGTTGACTCATCTTCTTCTGATACAACAAGTCTTGATCATTGCTAGAAGTAGAGTTTGGACCAGAATAATATCCATAAATTCCACAGGACTAGCTGCTTGGCTTGGTTTTGCCACAGCCCCACGGGGCTGATTCAACAGTCTGGTTCCTCTGGATTTTGTGCAGAGCTGGAAGCTTCACCTCCCAGTAACGCAACTCTCCCTGCTAGGGTGGAGCAAGCACATATTTTTTAGATGATATCTAAGCAAATGCTGTCCTCTGGTAATTCATAAAACAGAGACAGTGCAAGAAGTCCTGAAATTCTTGCCTCCTGGCAGAGGACTGGATAACATCATGCCGTGTAACTTTATAAAGCAAACCACACCTTGGCCCAGCTTCCCTGCAGCGAGAGCTTTTAAGGATGGTATGGGAAACTCCCGGCTGCTAACAGTCAGAGAAGGACACTGGGGTTCAGCATCTTTTCCACATAAGGTGCGTGAGAGCAGACATGTGCCTGTCTAGCTGCACATTATTTCCCCTCCACAGGCAGAAACCTGGTTCTCCAGTGCACAAGGGCAAGTATGTGCCTGAGGGTGCAAGCAGCTCATTCCTGTTACACTGGCAATGCAGAGCAGCTGAAGGCAAATGTATCCTTTCCCTGTTCCTTACACATCCGCCAGTTACTAAGGTTTCCTTCATTCCTGAGAAGGGAATGTCTTGGTTTTAACCATTACTTACTAGACATGATCAGATGTGGGAAATGATTCATATCACCTCCTTTCTAGGATGGACCAATATTGCCATGTGCTCAGCTTGGAGAGGAAAAGAGGATCATAAACAACCATACCCCATCATCCTTTCCTCTGGCCAGTATAAATGGGATGATTAAAGCCCTTGAGGCCAGTGCCAGCAAGAGCAAGGGATTGTTTTCATTGCATAACATTGGTTTCACCACATACAATGTTTGCAATACACTGCATCCCATTGCCCAAGCAAATTGCATTGCCGCTATTGACACTCTCCTAGGGGAGTTTTGCCACCTCAGGCTTGCTGATACAGTGAACACACTGGAGACTGCTGTGACCGACTCAACCACAGAAAATGTAGGTGGCATTAGGCAACCTGTACTATGGTCCCTTCAAAGAGTGCCTCCAGCAAAGGCTGAACTGATCACAGAATAGAATCATAGAATCACGGAATGGCTTATGTTGGAAGGCACCTTCAAAGAACATCTAGTCCAACCCCCCTGCAGTGAACAAGGACATCTTCAAGAGGTGCAGGTTGCCCAGAGCCCCGTCCAACCTGACCTAGAGTGTTTCCAGAATGGGGCATCTACCATCTCTCTGGGCAACCTGGTCCAGTGTTTCACCACCCTCATTGTAAAAGATGTCTTCTTATATCTAGTCTAAATCTCCTCTCTTTTCGTTTAAACCCATCACTCCTTGTCCTGGTGCAACAGGCCCCGCTTAAAAGATTGTGCCCATCTTTCTTATAAGCCCCCTTTAAATACTGGAGGCCACATGATCATGTTACAGATAAGCAAAACAGGAGTCAAAAAGGGGGTGTTTCGTTGAAAAAGAAGAGTTTGGATTCCTCTTGGATGTAGAGACTCTATTGGACTACTCTGGCTAATGCACATGAGTTTTCCATAACTGTTGGCTCACGAGTGAATAAGGGGACATGATTCACTCTCAGCACTAAATTGCTCCACAGAGACAGGTTTCAGTACACATTCAACATTGAACTCCTACCTGCTGATCCCACAGTAGAGCCCTCTAGCTTCTGAGGGCTTATCTGCTCAAAGACAAGGGCCGTTAACATGAGACCTTTCCTGCCTGCCATTTGCTTTCAGCCACAGCAGTCTCCAGTGGGGCAGCAATGTCTCACTCATGAGGCTGAAGGAGTTTGCCGCTGAGGAGAAGGGCTGGGTGCCCTGAAGAGCTGTGAAGGTGATTCATGGGCTTCTTGAGTCATGCCCTTAGTTGACCATCTTCTGTCCATGTATCCTTCTTGCAGCTCCAAGCAGATCTGCTC
This sequence comes from Buceros rhinoceros silvestris, assembly GCF_000710305.1. Taxonomy (NCBI): domain Eukaryota; kingdom Metazoa; phylum Chordata; class Aves; order Bucerotiformes; family Bucerotidae; genus Buceros; species Buceros rhinoceros. The sequence continues at coordinate 74,993 of NW_010394626.1, forward strand.
AGCCCAGCATTTCAACACAGACTGCAATTCTGGGGTTCACAGACATACCTTCCTCATCAGCAGATTATCAATGCCTCGCTGAGCATGTTGGCATGATCCAGCTATAGTGTTCAGCTCTGTCTCTAATTTGGTCCTTCTTGTGTCCAGAGAGTTTGGCACGGGCAGAGTGACTTCATTCCTGTCTCCACACACCACACAGATACACCCAGAGTCAATAATTAAGAGCTAATTCAGAAGATCAGGGTAGAAGTTTTCCTTCTGCTATCCCTTCATCTCCTCATTTTCTGGTTCCCTTTCAGTCAAATGGGGAATGAATCATCCTTCCCTCTTCCACTAGAGGACTGCAAGGGATTAATAAGGCAGCATGTGTAGGACATGTCAAAGCTTTCAGCTGAAAATCCTCTCCCACAGCTCCTGTAGAGCTGCATGTCGTGCTCTGCAGACACATGATGGACAAATACATCACTCCACAGAAATGCAGACATCAGAACCCAGCATGAGGTGACATTGGAAATCCTTCTACTGAGGGCTCAGCTAGCTTTTCCTGGGAGAGAATACCAGCTCCACTCAGTTAAATAACTCCTGCTACCTAACACTGCAGAGGCTGGAACATCTCCTTCCCCCACCACTTCTCTCTCCTCAGGTCTCAGATCCTGTGTTGCTGGGGGTCCCTCCAGGGTCTCATTAGGTTTCCTTTATTAAGGCTGGTTGTACAATGAGGGACTTTGTCGTGACGCAATGGAGGGCAGCCAGTTCGTGTGGGTCTCTTTGTCTCAGGTTTTGTAAGGGCTGGTATTGTGAAAGCATTTGACATGCCCACCAAAACAAATATAAAGGCAAGTTAATTACATATTACTTTTAATTGGGGGTGTGGAAGGGGAAAATAAAGAAGAAAAGTGCCTGGCTGAATTGGTGCCAGAGTACTCAGGTGGGAATTTATTGTAGCGGCTCCCAAGACTGCCAATTGCCTATGGCAACCTATTGTGTAGGAACCCAACATCCACCACAGAGGTGATTAAAGGTCCAGAGACGAAGGCAGGAGAGTGTTTGAATGGGTTGGGGTGGGAATAACACCTCCAGGTGGGCTCAAATTTACACAGGAAGCTTTTAGGGGAATTCTGTAGCACATCAGAGTAGGTTATGGACAGATAGAGATTTTGATGCTTGCTCAGTGAATGCTTAGTCTGCAAAAAAGCATTAAGCCCCTGCCTCTCAAACATAGGTCTCTTCCAACTGTATAAAGCCACAAAATCACCACTAATCTTATGTTGGCCAACACACAAGGAGCCAAACATTGTGAATTCAGCTCTTGACTTCGTCTGTGCCCTGGCTGTAATGGACATTAAAGGCTTGAGATAGGGAACATCAGATATGATTTGGAAAATCCAGCTGGGTGCTCAGCATCCCCTCTTCAAGCCCTAAAACCCGTGGTCCTGCAGGTGACAGAGCACCATGGTGGCCTCCCAGAGACAAAGCATCAGGCAGAGGAGAATTGCCTCATAATATGCAAAAAAAAACCCCACAGCCTTCTTCCAAGGCAATCCTTGTGCTGATGGTGATTTCATGGGATAGGACGTGATGGTGAAGGGAGATTCCCAGGAAAGCAAACATGTTTCTCCCCGGTGGTTCTTGAAACAAAGGTGGTTGATAGGTGTGAAATCTTTACTTGCCTAAATGGAAGTATGAAGTGTATTGGGAGAGGCAAAGGAAAAAAAAATATATATAATGCCTGTTTCCCCTGCCCTCTTAGAAAGAGAAATTTCCTGTGACTTCATTTCAAGCCTGGGAAGGGAAAAAACTTTAAACCATCATCCTGGGAGGTCCTGATGAAACAGGGCTGTCAGAGAAAGCAGCCAGTTGCCCTTCAGATTTGAAATCCAGCTAATTAGCTCCAAAGCACAGCGCTTCAGATCTGAGCAGGGCGCAAAGCTGCTGGGTTTGATATTTCCAGGCCTGTCAACCCGTACATTAAAAAAGAAACGAGCACTATCGCAGTGAGGGAGCAGTGGGCTTAATGAGGCACCCCGGGGCAATTTGGCAGAGCTAGGAAAGGGACCACATTGATGACAAAGCCCTTGTTGCCTGGCTCCTGATGGAAGCCTGGGATGCAGCGTGGTGCTAACAGAGGGGTAATTCCTCCTCCCGGGGTCCCTGCAGGGATTCATGATGGCTGGAAGCAGACAGCAGCACCAAGAACAAAGTGGAGAAGGATCCACAACTGCAGAGCCAGGACACCGTCCTGAAGCAGCAGCCTCTTCATGGCATCCCAAGGCTTTGAGCTACAAGAGGATTCAGTGTCATGGTCTTTTGGGGAGGCGAAGCCAAGTACAGATGCTGTCCCTGTTCCTTGTGATGGGCTTGAAACAGCATCAGCTCTGTATGGAGGCCTCTCTCCAAAGCTACCTGGATGTGGTAACAGCTCTGGGGCAAACCTCTGGACCAAACCACAAACTGTGTTAAACAGTGCCTGAAACCAGGAAAAAACCTGCATTAAGAGGTATCAATACACTCAGCAGATTGTCCTGTCTCCTCTAAGGTTGGCAGTGCACAGCTACCATTGAGTGAACTCAAGGCAAGACAGAAGCTCATGGGGACTTACAGTCTCTGGATTTAGGACATCTACCCACAGAGAAAGGACAAAGGGAGTGAAGTTTTCTAAGGTACAAATGGCAAACAAACTAGAAATCAGGCACCTAAATTCTATGTGAGGTCCACATTTCTCCGGCATAGTGTTTATCACATCTGGAATAAAGCACTATTTTTCATAAAGCTGATTGCAATGGCACCACTGAACCTCAGCAGCTAGTATTCAAGCTCAGAGGGTGGCTTAGCAGTTGGCAAGCCCAACTTCTTCAGTTAGAGTCCCAGGCCTGGTACAGAGGTTCTCCAGTTGCTTCACCAGTAAAAGTGGTGTCACTGTGGCAACACATACCTATTTCCTCTTTGCAGCACAGGTCAGGAAGTCATTGCTGTCTTTAATCGCTCAGGTTTTGTGAGCTGCAGCATCCTGTAGTTCACTGAAGACTTCAACTCCTCCCTGGAGAGCAGGAGAGCCCAGGGGAGCTACGTGCTACTGTGGCAGATGCACTGCCTGTTTCCAGGGCAGGTACTGGAAAGCAGTCCTGAGTGTGTCCAAACTGCAACGCCGTTCAAACCAGGACAACGTGCAGACAGGATACTCCTTGATCTCTCACATATGAGATCTCTTACATGGCTGTTTCCTACTTCAAACACTCTCTAAACTCATGCAAGGGATCTTTCTGCCAGGCACAGGAGAAATATTCCCTTTGGGACCACGTCTTGCATTTGCAAACCAAGTCATGACCATATACTGTCATTTTTATCTCGTAGCTCTGAAGGAAGAGATAAAACGGGAAGGAGAGAGGGTGTTCATTTTGAAAGTCACTATAACAGGGGCCATCAAGGAGTGATTTTCACTTCAAGGCCTTACTGGAAAAATACCAGCTCAAAGAGAGGGCTTAAGCAAAAGAAACAAGAAGACAATATTATTCAGGTAATCTAATGTTATGCTTCAAAGAGCATAAGAAGTTTACATGGGAGGGTGAAAAAGCCATTTTTCACACGGTTTGAGGGTATTGCACAGTTAACCGGCTGCATCCTGGGAAGAGTCTCATCCTCCCAATGAGCAGTTGCTATCTGAGAAAATGGGATTAACTAGAACAATAATCTTACTGGACCATTGGACTGCAAGAATTGGCTTTGTCCGAGTACCCTTGCCTCCCCCTTGAAAACACAGCTCTCTGTCTCACCAGGCTGGGAGGTGTGTTACTGCTTGTATTAAAAGACTGGGCAGATGTCAGAAGGGCTGGACTTGCTTTAGTGGGTGTTTGCTGTGAAAAAGTCGTGACACTTAGCACAGTTACCGAACTAGATACGAGATACAAGGGCAGCCCCTGTCTCAAAAACCAATGACAGGCACCCATGTGCTGGTACTTCAGCATGAACTCAGCGTGACATGTTGGGGACAATCTTTTTATTCCAACAAAAAACAAAGGTACGCTTCACATTTTGTAGTGCCTTGGGTGCAGCAATGGTCTTCCACTGCTCTTCCTTGGCTTTCGATATGGAAAACTCCTACACGTCAGGTCAGGAAAACATCTAAACATATTCTTAGGTCTTCTTCAAATCTAGCCAGGAGACTAAAATACTGAGTCTTCAAGGCAGGGCTGTTGCATGTTCCTCATGCAGAAGTCCCGCATCTGATGTCTTCTTCTAGTAAAGACTTGTGGAACTTCAGTGATTTCCTTGAATCTGTTGTTCTTTACCTGGACTGTCTTGGGCTGTGATGGGATGAGTCCTGACTTCATGTAGATATTTGGCTTAAACAATTGAAAACTTCTATCATTCTGTTTTGGATAAAATATGAATACCCAAAGGATCTCCTACACATTGCACCCTCACAAGCACTGGTCACCAAGTAACCTCATCCAAGCAGGTCACCTCCTACAACAGCCAAGCCTTAGGAGCATCTCTGCCTGCCCTTGCTTTCTGCCACCGGCTCACCACATGCTTTTGCATGATGGACACATCCTAGAGACCAGACTCCATCCAGTAACACATTAGCAGCGATTTAGCAACGCTCATTGACCCAGTCCTAACTGGACCTCCCCTGAACTGAGCAGGATCCACACTGGATCCTAGCTCCTTCCATTTCTGGGGCTAATCATTACCAGCTAAACAGCACCAGGCTTTCCCTTTTCCTCTTTGCTATGCCTGTTAGCATAGTTTCTTCCAGCAGCTTTTCATCTCAATGGAGGCAATTGTGCCTGGCTGACATTTTAATTCTTTCCAGCTGCATCTGAACAAAATGACACTAATTAAGTGGAAGAGCTTGGGGAAGAGGGGGAAGGAAGCTCCCAGCCCCCACAGTCTGTCCCACAGGGAGGGTTTTGTACTCAGTACAGCAGATGCTCAGAAGATGCCATGCTGAAAGGTTTTGATACCGTGCTGACAGCATGGTCTGGTCCCAGGGATGCTGTGTTGGACCTGCTCTATACCTCTGGACTTTTTTGCCTGAAAGATGTGATGGGGAAGCTTAAAAGTCAAGGATTTGCAAGGTCTCCCAGTAGAGCAGTGGTGCACATCTCCCTTTACTTAGAGAAAGTTCCCCAAGGCTCTCTGCTGCAGTGGGCTGATACCTTGATTTAGGAACCCCTCCACCCAGGTGAGTGAGGTTGAGCGAGCTCCTGCCCAGTCTGTGAAGGGTCTGCAACTGAAGTATGCTGGTTTCAGACAGGTAAAGAGGACAAACTGGCAAGCCATGGGTCTCTTTAGCAACACACAGGAAACCCAGCCATGAACTAAGAACTCTCTGGGTAAGACACTGCACAGAAACAGAATAGATGCCTACCCCTAAAGGTATGAAGAAGATCAAAGAGGTGCATTAAAACTAGTGTACTTAAATATTGCTTTTTTAGGTCTTAGGATGCTTTCGAGATGTCCAAATCGTGCGTTTCAGAAGCAAAGCCCTTTACCTTAAACTAGGACAAAAAGAAATGTCAAAAGAAGAATTAAAGGCAAAAAAGTCTTAGCAGCTAGTATTAAACACAGGAGACAATATCAGACCGGCTCAGTAAAACACAGGGCAACACAATGAGACTGATGCAGGATTAAGCCTGCCCTGAAACCAGAAGATGAAATCGGAGACGTTTGCTTGCCACATTTGTGTTACTGCAGCCTCCTATTGGTGAGCAGGGACGGAAAAGGGTTTGGCCTTTTAGTGGTTTCTCATTCTAGCACCATGTTCATGGTCAAACCACGGCTTTCAGCTTCAAGGCAGCAGGAGCCTTGTCTCTGCTTCCTGCTTGGATGCATCCCTGTCATATTGGCCTTTTTATCACATGTAGGAAGGATACATTTTTGACACTCAACTACCTTTTTTGTGCTGCACTTGGACAGATTTTCCAAGGTCTCACAATGCCTAATATTCATATCCCTCCATTGCTGTTTCACCTTCAGCGTTTTAAAGCCCAGCATTTTAAAGCCCAGCTCCTGCCTGAGGGCAAAGGGTTTGCACTATGATCTGAAGGTGCAACTGTGGTTGTCACCAGAAGCAGCATGAGGCTACCCGTCTCAGATGCTACAAGTAACACATCAACTGGTTGGTCCAGCATCTCCAGGAGCTTCCCATTTCAGCACACAACAGCAGAGGGGACCTGGTGCAGGAGGTGGTAAGGAACTGAAGATGAGGGGGAGTGCAAGGGACCACAGAGAAATCAGATGCAGGAGATGGAGAGAGAAGGTGGAAGAGAAGTGACAGACACCAACACAGTCCCCAGCGAGCTGATTGTCATCACCTGAAATACCCGTGCTTTCTCTGTCCCAGCCTCCAGAAAAGTAGCACCATTGGGTCTGAAGAGCCCATCCTAACATTTGACAGCACACAGTCCAAAGTGCCTGTGTGGGGAAATGGATTGCTCAGTTGTGCTACAGACTGGGGCAACTCAGAGACAGTCCTGAAAGGTGATTTGGGTCTTAGCAAGGCCAAAACAGTTTCTGGAGGCATCTATTTCTCTTCGCTAACTGTGAAGTCATAGAATCATGGAGTCATTTATTTTGGAAAAGACACTTAAAATCATTGAGTTCAACTGTTAACCTAACACTACCAAGCCTACCACTAAACCATGTCCCTAAGCACCACGTCTGCATGTCTTTCAAATACCTCCAGAAAGAGACAAGGTCCCAACCTTCATGCCTCAGGAATTTGAGTTGCTTTTAATGGCAGAAGAAATAGCTAAGAGAGGACCACGCCAATGAAGGAGAAAAAAGTGAAGATGCTTTCCAGAAAGTCTCAGTGCTAATTTTTTTAGCTGCCTCAGAAACTAACGCAAACAGCAGATTCCTACTTTCTGTGCTTTTCTTCCCTGCACGCTGTGGGGTGCAAGACCCATTTTTCTAGGTGATGAGAGCTTCGGTCAGGTGGTGGAGTTGGTGACTCTAACACCAAGAACAAACAATATGATTCTGGAGGGTTTTCAAAGCACCCACCTTAACACCTGTGGAAACCTCATTGGGACATGCTGGACAGAGAGAAACAGGGAGTGAGGGAAGGGAAAAGGCTTGCTGTTTTCAGCCTTTGCCCTGATTTTCTTTTTCTTTAAAGATGTATTTGAACAACTCTCAGCGGGGGTCTGGAGCTACGAATCCCGCCAGGCTTTCATTCTGCCACACAGCTCATAGCGTCTTCATAAATCCATGCAGATCTAAAATCTTTGCAGTCAAAATTGAGCTCTGGGGCACTTATGTATTTATTGCATTATTCTGCATCTCTGTATATCTTCATGACTCTAACTTTGAAAGGAAGATGCAGAGGGTGAAGGAGATAATAAGCACTTCCCAATTTATAAAGGGCTGTTTGTTTGGGTTTTTTTTTTTCTTGCAGAAAGGTTCTCTGTCCAGTAAGCCAAATTCCTTGGGGGATTAAAAGAACATGACACCATCCTTCTGTATTTCACTCAGAGGCCTTGCACCTCAGGCTGTGGTTTCTTGACACATTTGTTTTGAAGCAGCATCAGCTTAAACAATTGCCTCCCAGTCCTTGTCCCTCGCCCTCTCTCAAGGGCTCCTGCCGTATCATGGTGCAGTGCCACAAAGTTGTGGTTAAGTAAGGCAGAATAAAAAGAATCAGGAAAGAAACTTATTATCCCCCAAAAAATCTGTTTTGGCTGTGTTGCTTTTAAGCTGGATCCGTTCCCCACTCCAGTCCTCAGCAGAACAGCTGCGCTGGCAGGGGAGAAGGGATGGCATGCAGCAGCCTGAGAGC
>NW_010394626.1:82861-85308 GCF_000710305.1 Buceros rhinoceros silvestris
AGGAATGAGAGGAAACAGAGGGAGGGAGAGCAGAAGAGCCATCAAAGACAATGTACCTTGAAGCTAAAGACTCAATTAGTGTTTTTCATGCAGCTGTTCCAAGAGGAAAAGGTGGTAAATCACAGGTCCTGCCAGCTCCTCAGCACACAGCCATGCCTGGAGCATCTGCGGTATCATGCAGAGCCCTTCCCTGCTTTAGGGACGCAGCAGGAGAGGAAGGAGGATGAGAGTGCTCTGAGATCTACACAAGAAGAAAGTCTGAAAAGACTCAGCTTGAGACCTGTGCACTTTTAAGTCCCATCTGTGCACTTCAGAGCCCTGGATCTAAGGAAGGTTTTGCAATAATGTATATGGAAAGGGGAATAGGATGAGCACTGTAAGGCCTCTGGAAATGTATCCAAACTCCTAAAGTCAGTGTAGAAATACTCTTGACTATTCAGAGAGTTCAGTAAGGTGGAGCTAAATGGATGGTAGGAACTGCAGCAGAGATGGCTACCACGGGCACCGAAGGAGCAGGGGATGGGACAGAGTGATAACAACATGCAGCAAGCACACAGGCAGTTCTGATTGAGGTGTTAAGATGAGCAAGGAGGTGGTGGAGCTGTCTGAGGTGGGGAAGGACTTTCTGTCTGTCTTTCAGTGAAGAGCAGAAAGGTCTGGAGGGGGAAGGGAGAGCAGCTTTGCTGAATGCTAATGAGGCAGAAGTGATGCTGCTTGATGTAGAGCTGAATGTGCTTAAGGGACCCTCCAGGGATGATTACTCAAAATGACTTCCAGAAAACACCACTGGGACGCTCCCGGGTCTACACGGAGTACACAGCGCAATACATCTTCGCATGGCAAGATTGATACACGGATGATGAATGTCAACAGTGCAGGAATTCTTTTTAAGGGGAGAAAGGTAATTAACTTCAGAAACAAGGATTGAGGCAGAATGCACTGGGGCGTGTTTTGTGCAGGGCTGGATTCAAAAGGAGCTGGGTGAGATGCGTGTGCAACAAACGTGGATACGTCTTCCCATTGAGCGCGATCTGGCTGACAGTCCCAAAGCCTGCCACGTGACTCAGATTTTACCATCATGTCTTAGGAAGTCCTCAAAATCTCATTTCTGACCCTAGTAGTAAAATGCGGAAGGGGAGGGGATTAGTCCTTAACTTCACACTCAAGTCCTGAAGTTGCGAAGGACTGAAGGGGTACAGGGCTTAGCATGACACAGGAGAAACTGCTGTGCATCTATTGGAGAAACTGTGGCTTCTGATCTTACCATGAGGGTGTGTTTTGCACTTAAGACCTCCCTAATTAATAAATAAAAACAAATACAGAGGAAGGGAAAATACACAATGCTCTTCCACTTTACCAGAAGGCCACCCAGACTGCTTGTCTAGTGGGTGCCCCAGGCTCTCTTGCATGTTTAAGCATAGCTAAGGGTGCCAGCACAGGCTTTGTGCCTGTTCTAGGAGGAGGGGAGCCTCCTCCACCTTTACCACACCTTATTAACAGCTGTTATTTGGTTTTGAGACCTTTCGTCAGCTGCAACACCACCTGTATTTCAAATCCAAACCATTTTGCACCCAAGCCCAGTTCATTATGCTAAGCAACAGTAGTATCCACACATTTACTGGGAGGTCCTTCACAAAACACAAGCATTTATCCAAGTAAGTAAGAATAACCCAATGTGTTTCCCTACCACCTCAGAAAAATCAACAGGTTGTTCGCATTTAACCTGAAGGATTATTCTTCACTGTGATGCAGTATCATGGGAAGGGAAAACAAAGGCATGCTGGGGAAAAAAAAAGAAGGATTTAATTTCAGGGTTCATGTTTTACAATCTTGTAACTCAAAAAATAATTTTCCTTTGCCTTCTGTTTTCAACCCAAATTGATTTTGAAGCCGAAGCTACAAAGCAGCACTAATGCTGGGCTTTATTACTGAAAGGTGGTTACACCTCTGCTCAGGAGATGATGTTGCCAGATCAGGATTCCTAGGTGGTTTTAGCAGCAGCCCTGACATTCATGGTGGTGGGTGGATCTGAAGGAAGATACTGCTCCCCTCCTAACAAGCTAAGACTAATGCCTCTCATGACAGCCCTATGCAGTACACCTATTGTCAAGCCAGCTCATGTTCCTGCTCTGAATTGCCCTCTGAAGAGGTCTCTCTCCTTTCCTCTCCGCCAGCTATACCTTAGGTGGCTGCGCCCATGACCCAAGCATACAAATTAAGGTCCTGAAGTAGACAGCAGAAAGCTTCCTGGAGAAGGTTTTATCTTTCTGTACCTGCAGGAATCAGGTACAGATTGGTGCCTGCTTGGCTAATGCACCTGGAGATTTCTCCTTGTTTTCTGCAGTCTCTGTTGTCATTTGAATAGATGCCAGGGTATGATTCATATCACCAAAGTCTACATATTTAAAAAACATCAGCATTCAGTCTAAGTATTCTCTCTATAGGCA
>NW_010394626.1:85398-90441 GCF_000710305.1 Buceros rhinoceros silvestris
GGAAAGAGGTCTCCAGAGGGTAATTCAGCCAATCCACTTGGGACACGTGCTTCAGGGTAGTTTGAATCTATCTGCACAAGTGCTTTTCTCTTTCCATCTACTAGAAAAACAGCCTCAGACACTTCGGCTAGTGGCTTCCAAAGACAAAGATGGTTTTTATTCCAGTATTGTACATTTCCCCAGATCTTTGTTTCCTGTGAGTGCTGAGAAAGCTGTTGCATTACCTTTCAGTCTGATTCTTCTTTCTAATTATTCTGTGCACAAATGTAGATAGGCCTTGTTTTTAATAATGGGCCACAAAAGGAAAGACATTCAGGAAACTGCAGATGTATTGGTTTAAAAATATGGGGAAAAAAATAGAATTTCATGGTTTGAGACAATGCCGCAGTTAAAGTTATGTTTTTGTCAGCTTTTAGTTGTTTAGTTCATCATTTGAATTCATTAAGAAATTATTTGCCTTTGGAGAACGAGTGACTAAACTCCAGTAAAGGCCCAAGTCCTGAATCTTAAAGCAATTCAATCCCTCTCTGAAGGCTGGAGCAGTTTGTATCAGTCAGGAGAGAGTCCTAACTCAGATACCTCAGTTAGAAATCCATGACAGGTTAGGTAGGATAAACTTGGCCTCTGTTGGCTAGATTTTCTCATAAGTGTTTCACACAAGTCCATCAGAAGAAGTTGTTAAGTTTGAAAGCCCTGGAATGATCTGCAAAGTGATACCTCCCCTCATCAGGATTTAAAGACATTAATAACAGGGCTGCAAGGTGTCGAGGCAGAACATCCCAGCAGTGACAGGAAAGTCAAATTCCATCCTGACATCTCAGTACTCCCGGGGGCAGTTCATTTCAAATGGATGGAGCTGGGATTTCAGACTTTAAAGTGACCTTCTGGTACCTGACACAAAATCAAGCAGGAAGTGATTCGTTTAGGCTCATCCATCTCTGGATGGGTGGGAGCAGAATCATCTGTTAGCTTGGATTGTTGTGATCTGAATTTGGAGTGACTCCAGTGACACCAACATTACTGGTGTAAAAGACATGAGACTCTGATCAGATCCTCATAGTTTCCCAAGAGGAAACACTTGTGTTACCATGGTGCTGAGAAAATGAGACCCATTTCCTTAGGAGAGTCCCGCTCCAGTGTGACCTCTACATTCAACACCACATGTAATGCAAGTTCAACACCATGCTCAATGGAAGGTCAACACTGGGATCAGAGTCCCCTCAGCCTCCTCTTCATGAGGAGCCCAAGCCCACCATATCCTCCACGCTGCCAAGCAGGGGCAGCTGCACCCCTGGATCCTACACCACGAAGTTGTTTAGTTGTCCATTTCCTACTCATTTCAGCCATTCGCGTGGCTGATTCTGAACTGTGGATATTTCTCAATTCCTGGAAAACTCCTAGTCTGAGACCTCCCACCTTCGTGTTACCCACGATCAAACCAACACCCTCCAAAGCTGCAAACAACAAATACTTAATTGAGAGCACAACAGGAAGCTTTGTCAGGCAGCCCCCTGTAAAACACCTGCCTTCTGAGGAGAAGCAACCATGTAATACACAGAGCAAGGACTCACTGTACGCTTGGAAGAGGGAAAAAATGAGGACCACACACATCTTCCATTGAACCATGCAGCATCCAGGTATGAAAGGGACAGGGCAGGGGGCATGGGGCTCTCCATGTGGCCAGCGTTGAATGGACTGGGTTTCACCAAGGCAGGCGCTTGCTGGCAGCAGCTACTTTTGTTTATGAAGTTCCTTGCAACCCTGTGAATTAGAGACTGGATCATTAGCTTCACAATGAACCAGAATGCTGATTTATTTAATGAATGTAAATGGTCTTTTGCTAGCTAATTAAATTAGGGAAATGGGAACCATTGGTAATAAAATGGATGGCAAGGAGGGAAAAAGCTTCTGTACCCCAGTAACAGCTGTGATACAGCTTTTTCCATGACCACACCCCTCTGAATAAGCTTCAGACCAAGTTTCTGCCCTCAAGGGCAAGCTTTTACTACATGACTCGTGATCAGCCATGAGTTACTGGTGGTCTGTAAATATCCTGAACCAAGACAGGTGATGGACTGGGCTTCACTTTCTAGTTACACCTGTGTGCATGCAGACTAAGTTGAGTCGTCTCCTTGATTTCCTATCAGTGTAAATACAACTATTTGAATAATTACTGCAACGAGCTATTTACAACATCTCCACTTGCATCTACCAGGAATCAGTTGCTCAGTGTTTTGGAAATTGCCTGGGTTGAAAACTCTCCTGTTATAGACCACCTGCTTATGAAAACACTCCATGGTCCTTCAGCAGCCAGATTCAGCATGGAGTGACTCCAGTCCTGACCTTACAGTACTTAAGGCAGAGACAAAAATATTGCCTTCACACAGAGGCTCACACAGGAGGTGCCCAGCCATGTGTTTTGGGGCTGTAAAAGATGTGGCACCATAGCAAGAGTGAATTCTAGGTCTGTTGTAGCAGTATTACGAGTTCTCATGCTTTGTGTCCTCACTCTGGAGAACCTCAAGGTGTCAAAGATACCAAAATCTCTCTCACAAAACACTATTTGCCAAAACCTCATCTTTACAAGGCTGAATTCCCAGTGAATTCCTTACTCTGTAGATACTGCTCATTTCAGGAGCCCCTTCTCCCACCTAACATAGCTGCAGCAACAGGAGACTCCTTTGGTTATCAGAATGGCCAAACGCTGTGAAATGAATCTTAACAATTCCTTTCAGATGAAGCATGAGTATGCTTAAGATAATAGAGCTCGTAGAGGAACGGCATTTATTTCCTGCCAAAGGAGATAACTAAAAGCCAAAGTGCCTTTTGACAGGTTTATAATCCACCCATGCATTGCCATCCATGTAAGTCATACATTAGTCAAGCCATATATTACTCAACACTCTTAATAAGTAACTTAAAGACTTTAAACAGCCTTTTTGAGACTTCTAGGAAGTGAAGCAATAACAGAAATATCACAAACCACTGTCCATCCAAAGCACCTACAAACATTGTTATTCTCAGGAAATAAATAACATATAAGAGTTCAAGCTTCAGGGAAATAACTTCCATCAATTAAAGAATGTAAATGACCGAGGTCTTAAAATTAAATGAAGCTAAAGTAAATAACTCATCACAAAAGGCCAGGCCTTGCCCAGGGCTTATGGAGGAAGTCACCACATCTATAACTGTTATTAACAGGAATAAGACTGCAAAAATTTCAATCTATGTTTGAATTTTCAGGTCTATATATCTACATGGGAGGCAATAATTTGAAAGCAGTGATGATTAATATACCTGATTAATTGCACTATCAGAAGACAGGCAATGCAATTACAGAGTCTTTCGGACATACATGATCCTACACTCCATCACCAGCTGAATAAACCAAACACGAACAGAATTAGTCAAATGAAATGGGAAAAGGGAATTTAAGTAATCGCATGCAAAATGTCAGAGACACCTCCAATCTGGATCTCTCTCAATATTAGCAAGAGAAGCGTAAAATTGAAAAGCTGAAGGAGATAAATGGTGCTTCCCTAACAAAATCAAGGGAGTTTCCCAGCACAGGCTCTTATGGCTCCCTTTGGTCTGCAGCCTGGTGTGCTGGGGGAATGCAAAATGGATAAAACCAGTTTTGGGGTGGTGTTTCAGGCTGCAAAGTGCTTCAGAGTGTTACCACTAATGACTAATGAGGACTTCATCCCAAAGCCAGCTTTGCAAAGGCCTTCGGTCTGTGGTTGATCTTGCTCAGCAAGCCAACGCTGCGGTATTTTACTGTTGAAAAGAGGTTGCTTCCCTTCCCTCTCCCATACTCCTCATCTCCCTTACTCCTCACCAGCCTCTCCCAAGAGCTGGGAAGGATGCCTCTCAGCAGCAACCACGTTCCCTCAGCTGGTGGTAAAACACCAACTGTATTTTGTTTGGCAAAGTAGATGTAACTGCTCTCTCTCCACATCTTCCCCACCCCAGTGTACATTCCCAAGCTCGCTGCAAGCTATCACTCTGAGTCATCCCCATGTGGCAGGCTGGGGGTCTTACGCTAAACCTGTGAACTGATCTAAGTTAAAAATAACCTTACCAAAAATTTAAAATAGAGGATTTTTTTGAAAGCTGTAGGAGGGGATGGGGCAGCCCATGGAAGGGAATAGCAACCAGAGGCAGTGAGAGCTGCTGAAGCCAGCTTTGGCACCATAAGGACCTTTGGAGCCACAGTTCAGCCAAGGGAGTGAGGGCAAGGGGCTTACATGTAGACTAAGGGCTCCTCAGCCCCTCTCTAGGTCCACATCTGCATGATCTGTGGGGAGGTCACAGCAAAACGGAGAGCAAAGCCAAAACCTCTTAGCTGTGAGAAGAAAGTCTTCACAAGAAGACACCCCACCAAGAAGCCCTTCTGGGTGAGACAAAGCAGCACAACAAATCGTTGACTTGATGGAAACTGTTGCTTCCTTCTTTGGCAGAAGCCTGGGGTGCCTTTTTCTGCTTCAGTGAACAACATTTTGTTCTCTATTAATCCGTGATACCTTTACCCTCCTCTCTTCACTGGAGACCCTGCTAATACAATGCCTTCCAAGAGCATTACTACATTTTAAAATACTTGTATTTTTGTATTTATTTTGGTCCCTAGGGTTTTATTCAGGGGACTGACGTACATACTGCAGCATGTGGTCACGAACAGCGGCAACAGCTCTCAGCTGAATTCTGGTACTTCTTTCTTTGTGTGTTACATTTTCACAGCAGGAGTTGAGTGCCAGCTCACAACTCTAATTTAAAATGAGAGAGAAAAAACAAGGAGCTCCTCAAACACTCGCTTTCCCTGAGAGCCCATTTGCAAAGGAGTATTTCCACTGTCAAGACAACCTGTTTTTCAGGATAAAACCAGAGAATTTGTAGACTCATAGCAATCAACACCCATGAAAACTAACCTGTGGCAGTTAAATGTTACAGGTGGGACTCAGGACAAGCCATGAATTACCTCCCTGTTGACTGATTTGGGCAGCTTTATGCAAAAATATGGGTAGCAGGAAGGATTGCATTAGCTGC
>NW_010394626.1:90527-96974 GCF_000710305.1 Buceros rhinoceros silvestris
GGATTGCATGAGCTGCTGATGAGTCAGACCATGATGCTGAAGGCAAAAGGGACATGCTCAGATATACCATTCCAGGCACTCAACTGAGCTTTAATCACTTTGACATCAAAGCCCAAGAGAGTAAGGACAGACTCAAACCTGCTGTTACCTGGTTGGCTCCTCTGCAGCCGTATGGAATGTCCCTCAAGCTACCTGATGGTAGCTGGGCTGAATGCAGTACTTTGTGCTCTAGGGGTGTCAGTGGGTTTGATGTAGAGTGGTAGATGCAGCATCTTGGTCAGCAACATGCCCAGTGCACCTGAAAAGCTTTGTCCCTGCTGCTTGTGTATCTGCCAGAATCCTGGAAAGACAGGCATGCCACCACCAGCCAAGGACTTCCATCATCACCAACAACTTTATCAACAACTTTTGCTGCTGAGAGAAGACCAGGAGGCTAGAGCTCCTCTGTGGACATCTAGGAGATAAGGAGTCAACAGCATTATTTAATGCCTCTGTCTCCCATCCTCCGACCTGCAAGTCTAATTTTCTCTCACAACTATCCATCCCATCTCTTCATCTCTTCACTTCTCTCTCCAAAAGCAGGAGCAGCCCAGTCCTTGCAGCAGTGATGTCTGTATCTGCTAAGATGTCTGGAGTCAACCAAATTGTGCCCTTTCCACAAGAAAACCTTTGCCAAGTGCCTGAAACCCAAGACAATTCAGATCAAGTAAGGATTTCCTAGGGCATGTTGCTAGGGACCTGAAGGGATCACCAGCTGTTCAAGGATATCCTTCTCCCATGATCAACAGGTATTTTTAGGTGAAAACATTTAATATCAGTGAAACAAAAAGAAGACGATGAAAAAAGACTAAACTGGTGTCCATACTGGGACTAGACAATTTCTGCTCAATCAGGGTATCTTCAGAGGTGCTGTCTACTCCCTCCTCTCCTCATATACAAGACAAAGATTTGCTTCTGGGATAAAACAGGAGATGAGAGATTCAGACCAATTTCTTTCTTATCTGTGTTGGCCAAAGAGGAGCAAATAAAACGACTCTTCAGCACTTACTGCTGCAGCTTCTCATAGCAAAGCCCAGGTGATGTTCTAACTGATGGAAAAGCCATTTGCAGCCCATGAATTGTTCCTATTTGCTGGCCAACTTGCTAATGACCCATATCTGTGACCCACAGATCTTTCCACTGTTTTCCCAGAAGAAAAACTTCATTGTCAAATTAGAGCCACAGTGGAAGGGTTAAACTGAGGGATAGGTCCAAGCTGGAATAACCGCACAACCTCTCTGGCCTCATTGATTAAATTTAAAAAATTTAGGAAAGCAGATGTTCAAGGGAAGGGGAAGTTAACCCTCATCTCCCCTTCTGCCTGTGAAAGCCAAAAGCCAGAGAAAGTGGGGACAACAGTTGGGAGAAGGGAGATCAGTGTCTGAAAGGGAGAAACGTTATTTGCTTTGAGGAGACACCAGAGGAGAAAAGCATTTGGTCTACCGGAGGAAGAAGAGGAGCAGGAAAAATGGTGAGAAAAGTGGGAAGTGTTGGCAGGAGACAAATAGTTGGGGATTACCAGGAGAGCGGAAGGGAGCAGGTCAAACAGGAGAGAGTTCACGGGGCTGAAGATTCCCCTTCACATAAATTTCGGCTGGAAGGGAACACCAACCTCCAGGCAGAAAGGGCATTAACTTACAGCAGAGTGTCTTCTTTCTTAGAATAGACCCTGTACCATTCTTCACACGCTCAGGATATTAAAGCAGGGAAACGGGCATGTTGGTATGATGACGGTTGACACATTGGTGTACTCACAGTGTGAACACTGCTAGAAACCTCAAAAAAATCTCTTAATCAGTGATTCTCAGCAACTTCAAACCAATAAGCATCTGAATTGCAGTAACTCCAATGGATGTCATGTGTGATGCCACACCATGTTTTTGCTTTGCAACCAGGTTCAGGTCTAGTGTTGTCCAAACTAGCATCTCACCTGAGTTCCCTGGCACCACAGGCAAGATGAAAATTATATTTCTTCCTCTCTGCAGCAGCTTTGAATGTGCCTTTCTCCCACCTCCTCACTAGCTCTGCTTCTTTACACTAGACAGACTCCATTTGTCGTGTTTTACCCCCATAATGTGCTCTTAGACACCCCTCCAAGTCATGTTTGCTTCAGCCCAAGTAAAGCCAAGTTCAATGCGCATATTTGCAGACTAAACAAAACAAAACCCATCTTTCAAATGGGCTGAGACTGTTGGATGGAACAGCCCTTCAATTTCAGGGTTGTAAGAATCAAAATTCCCAGTCATGGTATTTCTTGGTTATAACTGAAGATGAACACACAAGTGAACACCTCTTTGCAGCTGAGAAAACCAAATCAAAAAGCAGCTGGTATGTGGCTGGTTTGGGATGACACAAGGAGTCAGAAATGAAGCCTCAAGAGCCCAGACCCCTAAATATATGTTCCTATAGCAGTGTCCTTGGACAATTATACTGTATTAAAGCCAAGGAAGCCTTTCACCGGTACAGTTGGCATGCATGAGATTCCTTAAATACTCTGAAATCCTTTGGATACTTGCAGAGTGCTCCTTGACCTTGTGTAACCACATGACAAACAGGAAGATGGGCTCCTGTTGATATCTGGGCTTGATCTGGAAGGATATTGCAGTAATAATCATCCAGGGCTCTGGCCCAAAATATTATGCTGAGCTGAGCAATCTGAGACTTTTCCCACCCCTGAGCCATTCAGGCTGAATCAGCCCAACATTTCCCTAACTACAGCGTTTTACCAGAAGTTGTGTGGGGAACGGTTGTGCCAACATCATGGATGTGAAGGAACTCTTTTCTGCATCCTCCGTCCCTCTTCCCTTCCCCAGACTGGATATAAAAGCAATCCAAGTCAAGGAACCCTGGCCCCTCTGAAAAAATGGGAAATGTTCTCTAAATATGGGAAATAGATGTATCAAAAGGAGGTCAGCTGGGTTAAATGTTGTGCGAGAGGTGACAGTACAAGTGAGGCTGAGGAAAAGGAAGGGAAATAACAGCCGTTCATATGGAAGGATAGCGCTCCCCACCAGCAGGCATACGTCAAAGGAGCTCTCTGTTTAAACGCATGAAGAGGCTGAGCAATTATAAGACCTCTGTTCCGAAAGGAAAGAATTTGTTTAAAGCAACACTGATAAAACAGGGAGTTATATAAAAAGGAGGGCTTTCTCCTGCTTTTTCAGCCCCTCGCTGGAGCTGGGCCATGCTTTGATGTGCTCAGTTTTCCCCATGAGTGCAGGCTCCTCTCTGCAGGCATATGGCACTTCCTGAGCTCCCGCTATTCCCACAATGTTCTCATAGTCACGTCCTTCTTTCCATGTTTGTAGTACAGGATTATTAAATCACTCACTCAGAGGCCAGCAATCAATGACAGGGAGGGTCGCACACTTGTAGGCTTGAGGCCAAGTTTCCAGCTAATGACTTGAACAGAGGTAGAGCCGTTACGGAAGGTCCCTTGGAGGCTGATGCTGGAACAGCAGCAGCATTTCGCTGGGAAACCAAAGGTGATAGACGCAACTTGAAATCCCCTCTGGTCAATCCAGTGAGCAGGCACTTAGTTACCAAGCAAAGGAGTCAAAGGTGTTATATTGCCCCTCCAGCTTCTCCATATGCCCTTGGCTACTTTTTTTTCGTTAAGGACATATTGTTGGAAATTGTAATTGAGGAAGACATTTGATTTCACAAGGAAGGTCTGTTGCTGAAATAACACCTGGTGGTGGAGACAGAAATAACAGAGAAGTGATTAATGGTTGGAACAGATGACCTTTTTCTTTTGGAAATTAAAAGTTGACATTTTCTCTGAAAATCTGCTTAGGCCAATTACACTTTACTGGGCTCAGTTCAGAAGTAAGTGCAGAATACACCACTGCCTAACGAATTCCTCTGAGATGAACAGGTAGGAAACCAGGGTCTAGTTGCTTTCATTTCCCTGGTATTTCACATTAAAGATCCAGGGAAGTGTCCAATCTTGCTCACCTGAAGGATGAGAACTACCAGAGGCTGGGGCCAAATCTAGATGGCCCTGAATGAAGACGGTCGTGCGGGGAAAGGGGGCACCACCATCAGTTCCTTCTCACAGGTAGCACAGGGTACAGGTTGACTGTTTTTTGGAGAGAAAAGGACAGGTCAAGTTAAGTTCTGGAGCCTTGAACAAAAATTTCATCTGACCATGCCCAGCTGCCATCAGGGTTAAAACCTAATATGGCTCCAAGTTCTTCCAACTGCATTTGCAACAAGTGTCTCTCTCACATCCCAGGGACAACGCTACCCTGGGCCAGCACAATTCAGTCAGTTAGGGTTTGATTTAGCAAATCCTCCTCCAACCAGAGTCTTCTCACAATGTATCCTTTGACTGCTCTGGGCTCAATGACGCACATCTCGGCAATTTTCAAGGCCTCAGCCCCTGACCTGCCAAAAACATGGGAAAGCAAATGTTCCCCTCAAGGGCATTTCGACATAGGAAGACAAAAGGACGTTGAACGCTACAAGAAGGCCACGAATTTAACGCTGCGAATAAAGTCTCTGTCGGCAGTCAGCAAAGAGCGTTCTGACACCTCAGGGCTTTGCTGTCGTCAGTGTAAAATTAACAACATTGTCAGGACAGATCGTGTATATCTGTCCCTTTTTATTTCCTTTTTTTCCCCTCTGAGTCCCCACTGGGGAGATGTCATTAAAGCAATGTTAGACCATGGGTGTTAGCTGCGTTTGCAGCATATAATTAGCTGGCAAGGGTGAAATAAGGTATCTGCTGTAACCTTGGCTGCTGGGCTGCAAGGCGCTGGGAAGAAATTTTAAGGGAGCTGCTGCATGGATTATGGAAATAAGGATTTTCCCCTGATTGCCCTGATGCTGTTCTTTGCTAGCATGAAGACTTCTGGAAATTACAGGTCTTTAATGATTGGCTCTCAGGTAATAACTCAATTTGGGATCTCTTAGTTTCGTGGAGTCATGGGTATCCTGCCTGCTGTATGACCAATGCGTCAGCAAAGGGAAAACAAGGGGCTGCTCCTGGGGACATTCCCACTGACCTTACAGGGAGGGTAGGATCCCTAACTGGAAGCATGAATGCCTCTGGACTGTATTCATCACAGCCAGGGGTGATTCAGACCAGACTATCTTGGTCTGCCAGATGGGGTGAACCTAGTGCCAGCCATGAATATAAGGAAGAAATTCTTCACTGTGAGGGTGGTGAGACAGTGGCACAGGTTGCCCAGGGAAATTGTGGATGCCCCATCCCTGGCAGTGTTCAAGGTCAGGTTGGACGGGGCTTTGAGCAACCTGCTCTAGTGGAAGGAGTCCCTGCCCATGGCAGGGGGTTGGACTAGATGAGCTTTCAGGTCCATTTCAACCCAACCCCTTCTATGATTCTGTGAACACTTCAAAGGGCATTTATAGGGTATATCCACAGGCTTGTATCCAATCCTGCTTGCAGCAGCAGGTTTGACTGGTATCTCCTGATGTCCCTTCCAACCCAAATTGTTCTATGATCCTATGAAAGGTAGGATCCTCAAGCTGAATTTCTCTCCTTCATTCAGTGGGAGCTAGGCATGTCCCAAAGAGACTAGGAAGAGAGGCGGAGAAGTGTCACCTAGTGTCAGCCCTGTATGTAGAGACAGCAAGCCTGTGCAGGCACTGATTGCTTCTGCTGGCTACAGAAAGGGCATGAGATCACAGCTCTTCACGGCCTCCAAGCGAGTTTGGATCCTGTACTGCACATCTGCATTGCACGGTCCTGGGGGTGAATCCCTTCTGAGCTACTCAGGCTGCTGAGTCTCCCAAAGCGGGCTCTTGCAGGATCAGGACATGTATCGAGATTTTCTGATGTTTCATTTAGGACCAACTTTAGGTGCACTTTGGCTTAAAAATCTCCAAAACAGGATACAATAATGTATTTTGCAAAATGTTCCCTATTAAATGCCTCATTTTCCTACACAAAGCAGAAGAGTTTTACTCCGAAAGACAACCAGTAGGTTCACAAGTTCATTGCTGGTTGTTAAAGAGCTCTCGGTCTACTGGCATCACAAATTGCAAATGTGTTATTAAGCTTTAAGCTGAAGCTTGGTCTGAATTTTCCCTTTGGTTTCCAAAGGAGAGGAACTCAGTTGGAACTCCGGTGGTATGCTTTTGGTGAACTCTCCTGACACGGCAGTTAATGGTTAAACAAACAGGACTTCCCAGAGTGAACTTTGCAAAGGAAAAGGTCCTTGTCCCAGTACTTTATCAGCAGAGTTGTCTAGCAGAGAACACCCAACACACTCGGATCACTGGAAGCTCTGCAGCCTTGAGTAAAAGGCTGTATTTACAACTGTTACCTTGTCACCTTAACCTTTGCAATATGATCGTTGTTTGATACTCAGACATGTGTCATTGCCCTGGCAATTTATTGGCTTGTAGTCAGTGGAAAGTAATGGGTGCTTCTCAGCCAAG
>NW_010394626.1:97064-102418 GCF_000710305.1 Buceros rhinoceros silvestris
GGGAAAGAGCTGCTGTGCGTGCCAAGCAGCCGGCTGATAAAATTGACTTTTACTCTGAGTTCAGAGATAGGTCCTTCGATTATCAAACATCACCTGGTTCTTTACCTCTTCTCTGGTGAGGAGGGAGGTGTTGCTCCCTGTCACGCACATAACTAACCTTTAATGTGCTCAGAAGTCACCAAGGCAAGATGTGTTCATGTGTCATGAAAAGTCACACAAACTCTTGATCAGGATGATGCTTTTCAAAGAAAACTTTGATTTCATTAGTTTCATGAACAAATTGAATGGGCATCTTCAGTGAGAGCACATGTGCCCCAAGTTAGGTTACCCAACCTGGACATTGCTAGGACATATGCCTCTTCTCCCAGTAAGCTCCAGTGCCCCACAGTTCATGTTTTAAAGCCTCCCTCTTTGCTCTTTCCACCCAGAGTAGGACAATTTGGGGATTTTTATCTAAATCTCTCTTGGTATCTTGGCATTTGATGTCACAAGAGCAAGAGCTGAAGATTGACAGAGGTTAACCCAGGTTGTCTGAACACAGGTCAAGGCAAACAAAGGGCATGAAACACAGATCAACCAATCCCAAAAAAGTTTGCAAGAGAAGCAGTGCCTTATTACCCAACTGATACAGCTGGAGACAGTAAGATGCTGGGTGCATCAGGTTTTCTAGGGCTAAAATGAGAGCAGCAAATTTCGAGAATAAGTGTCTTGCCTTTAATTAGACTCATATCAATTAGACCACCTCGTACCTGTAGGGCAGAGGAGATGCTAATGAAGGAGGCGAGGTGCTTATTTCAAAGAGATGGGGGAGAAAATGATATGGGGGGAGGAAGGCTGAGAGCACCCTTTTGTCCCAGTTTTAAAAATGCCTGTTGGACTGGTAGAGCAGCTGGTGTTGCACAAAGTAGCATGATTGGACAAGGTATATTTTTACTGGAAATCCCAAGAGTAAATCTTGCTCACTCATTACTTTATTTCCTTCATAAAAACTTGTTCACCCAAGAGCTGAGGCTGTGATGCCAGCACTTTCTCATCGGCTTTATAAACTAGTCAAAATATTCCGTACATCTCTCAACCTACTTTTTCTTCCCTCTCTCATGACCATCCAGGTACTTACATGGCCTTTATTCTTCTATTACCTAAGTATTTCACAAGCGTTTACAAACTCACCGACAGTAAACTTTTATCTTGGCAAAGTCAGAGCAGCAGTGATTTTGCATTTTGCTTTTATCAGCTGACTGCAGCCTAGAAACTTTGCAGCCCGGGGTTAATCTTGCATCTCATGAACTTCATAATCTACAGGCAATGGGTCAGGAAAGTTCACAACCGTTTTTATCTGTGTGGGTAAACGCAAAGTTCACTACCGGAAAAAAAGGGCACTTAAATATAGCAGATACAGCAAAGCAAAGCTCCTGAGAAGGGCTTTGTTGGGAGTGTTTGGCTGCATAGGGGAGGCATCAGAAAGGGTAGGCAACATTTTCACACCAGTTTTCCAAATTTTACTTCATGTCTGATGAGCCTGGGGGGTTCACTTCCCCAGGAATCACTCAAGAATAACTACTACACAGGGAACAGTAGCAGGGTTCAAAGTAGGATTAGGTATTTCTGAGGGAAATGAGAAATGGCAGAACTACAAGAATTTGATAGGGCAAAAAGAGGGATCAGAGTGTGCAGAAACAAAACGAGATGGTAAAAATTTCACAGCTTTGACACTGAGGTATTCAGGAGAGCCAAAAGAGTGGGGAAGACCCTTAACTCTGGCTGTTGATTCATAAAGGTTTCTGGTGGTCTTCCAGATTTGAAGGTCCCAACCGGCTGTTGGTACCCTGAAGATGTTCCAGACATGCCTTTAACCCCATTAATGGCTTTTAAGAGGAAACCCCAGAGAGGGATCTGTTCTGTCTGCAGTGACTGCAGCAGACCACCTGCCTTCTTTGGCAGGAGGGTCTGAATTCACACTCCTTTCCATAAGCAGCATCTTGACCAGGGGCATTTGATTTGCTGCGGCGGCCTCCAGATGTTTTCCACACTACAAATAATAACACAGCTTCATGCTTGCAGATCCAATGCGGTCTAACTAGACCAAGCGATCTGTGTATTCCCAGTGCATCCACAAAGATGCATAATTACCCTTGAGTCATTTTTCCTGAGGGCATTTGGGAAAGTAAAGCATGGTCCCACCTAAAGCTTCCCTCCTTTAGGCAAATTCCCACATATTTCAAAGGGAGGAAAAAGAAATCAAAAGGAGAGATTATTATTTGTTTAATGAATCCGCAGAAGTGCACTTCTTTCTGGGAATATTACTGAAAGTCCCTTCCTCATGGAAATGTGGCTGGTGGTAGGTACTTTGTCAAGTCAAGGAGAAAAAAGGGCAGATCAGAAGTCTCATCACATTGAAACCATATGTGCAGCATACGTCAGCAGCTGCAGAGAGCTTTAGAAAAACCAGCTACGAAACCTCAGCCTCTGACTTCAAAACAGTTTTAAAAGGGACAAAATTTTGATCTCTGTATTTCTGCCCATTAGGGAAAAGTCACGGGGATTTGTCTGTGTGTGTGTGTGTCTGTTGTTGCGAGTAGTTTTGCTACACAAAACTAAACAGAGGTCCCTACCATACAAAAAAAAGTCCTATCAGAGCTGGCTTCCTCCTTGGGACCCTGCAGATCCCAGCACACACTGAGTCAGTCTTTTCACAAGCCATGGCTCTGTTTTAAAGCCCAGTCCTGCCTTTGAAAATGGCTTTATTCAAGAAAGGCACCGTGGGGCTCTGTGTTTCCTGCCTCCCCTGGCTTTGATATGACTTGTGCGTTTGGTCTTCCAAGGGCAAATGGTCTTCCATCAGCAGTAGAGACCAAAACCTCATTCTGTGTCAGGGGAGTTAACATAGGCACTTCCCTTTTTCATCTACAACCCTCTCTCACAATGCTTCAGCATGCAGGTTGGTCGTGACACCCCTTTCATGGCCTTGATCCTCTTTATTGATAAGGGGTATCTTTATAGCAGGAAGGCATGAGTTCTTGGCACAGAGTTGTTCTAGGTCCTGCACAAACATGGGTGAAATCCCTGAGCTAAATGCTTGGAGATCTGAAGGCAACTTGTAAAGAAAAGTGAGGGCAAACTTCCCTTTGCTCCTGGCTGAGCAATCAGCACGTCAGCTGTGTCTACAAGCAGTCCTTCGTGATAAAGGTCAGGTTAAGTCCTCCAGGGAAGCCTTGCTGCTAAAGCAGACACGCAACTTGCTGTGGCTCAAGCAGGTAGAGGTGCATGGAGAGATCCCAGCTCTCCCATTGGCTACAAGCTTTTTCACTGAGAAGACAAGCCCCTTTCCCAGCAGGGTTTGGGAATAGCACAAACATGAGAGACAAGGGGATGTACCAACACAGAGGAGTTAAAAACCCAGCAATATGCAACTCATTGGGGAAACTGGTTCTACCAGGATGGTGCAATCATCTCAGCTTAAACACAACCTTTTTTCTTCCCACTCGCTCCCACCACAAGGCTCCGCTTGGCCAGTTGCGTATGTCTGTGAGCTGGAAAGGAGCTGGTGGAGAAATCAATGTAATGATTGGAGGTTTTAGGAAGTAGGTTGCCTGTGTATGTGTGGGTATGTGGACTCTGCATCGTGGAGCTGTGGCAAAGGACACAATTAAGAGGACACACTGGAACAGACAGGATGGACAGGCATCAGAAAATGAATTCTCAGCCAGTCCCAAGCCCACTGAGATGCTTGGCTGACCCCATATCCTGACCCTGCTGCTGCTCTGTTGAGCAGAAGATGGAGACACAATTCAAGGTGGGTTTCGTAAAGATGCCTGGTGTTGCAGGACACGACATGTTGAGAAACAAAGCTCAAGGGCCAACTTAGGCAGCAACCTGAACAAGAGGTCCCTGTATAGACACAGTGT
The DNA here is from genome assembly GCF_000710305.1 of Buceros rhinoceros silvestris. Lineage (NCBI taxonomy): Eukaryota > Metazoa > Chordata > Aves > Bucerotiformes > Bucerotidae > Buceros > Buceros rhinoceros. The sequence continues at coordinate 100,970 of NW_010394626.1, forward strand.
ACCTAGGACCTGGTCACGGCCAAGGCAGCCATGCAAAGGCTGGAGGGGGCTGACTGAGAGGAAGTTTCTATTAGATGCTAAGAAAACCAATTGCACATTTTGCAGTCCTCCTTAGTGGTAGAGGAGTTCAGAGAAAGGTCATCTTCTCTCTCAGGGTAGAAGGGATGTGAGCAATGCTCCTGCCCTTTCTCATGTGGCAGTTCTCCAGCAAGCCCCATGCACAATTCTCTCCTTATTTGATGGCTGTCAAATATGAATTCATCCTGATGTCCCAGATAACCTCCCCTAGCACACACCTGCCTTTTAAATTCCTACACAACACACACCATAGGAGAAACCCATCTGATCCTTCCTTCACCTATCCTTCAGCTTTACTCCTGTCTAGTACCAAGCTTCAGCAGACACACCTAAGGGTCATGATCTTCTACAGCCCAAAATACGGATTTAGTAATTCTGGATTTTCTCTGTTGCTGTTTTCAAGGCTCATGGGAAAGCCTTCAAGTTGATGTCTCTAACTGACTAACTATCTACTGACTCTTTGAGGCAAGACACCCCACCAAAAATCTTTGGAAATTCAAACTGGTGGGATACCAGAAGCGGACAAGGACTACCTTTTTAGTTTGTGTTGCAACTCGTTGCTACTGTTACACCCTTAAGCTTGCTGTCTTCCAGCAGTGCCAACCCATGACACTTTATTTAAAGATCCAGCTTCTTGATCATCTGCAAACATTTACATTCCATTTAGAAAATGAAGGATATGGCAATCATTGAAAGCTGCTAGAAAAAAAAATGTAAAGAAAACTCTTGAGGCTCAAGATCTAGGTGAAATATTTAAAAAACATTTTCTTCTTTTAACATTCCAGGAGTTTTTTTAAGGAAAAGCTGTTTTGTGGTAGGTTGATTCATGAGTTCAATGCACTTGGGACCTGAACACACTTCATGTTTGGACGTGATCCACAAGATTGCAGAAAGACATTTAAACAAGCCCAAGGAAAATGACTTAAGGATGATGGTTGCAACTCACACAAGTCCTAGAAAGTAATTTTGCATGTTTGACCTAGAGAAATAAGAGCAGGTAATGCCATATAATCACTTCATATGTAGAACTGTAAGTGGCAGGAGAAGGGCTGTACAGGTTTGCCATGGTGGATTGAGCAAGGAAGGGGAGATTAAATTTAGCTGGCTATTAGGAACAATTTCCTGAGAGTGAAGACAATCAGGTAGTGGAACTGTTTTGCCTAGTGAGGTAATTACTGCACAAACACTAGATGGATGCAAGCCAAGATTTGATAAGTATAGTGGAAAATGTAGTACAAGGTCTCTCCTGATGAGCCCAGAGGGGCTGGCTTTGCTGGCAGCGAGCCCGGCCAAGCAGTTGGAGGAAACTTTCCCTGAAAAGTTCTTGAGCCAACAAGGGCTTTACTGGGGCAGGGACAGCAGATGAGAGCC
>NW_010394627.1:0-433 GCF_000710305.1 Buceros rhinoceros silvestris
GTGGTTTTACCAAGAGCAAGTTCTGCCTGACCTGCCTAGTAGCCTTCTGTGATGGAGTGACATCATCTGCGGACAAGGGAAGAACTATGGATGTCATCTATCCGGACTTCTTTATTCTTTTGAAATTGTCCCCACAACATCCTTTTCTAAACTGCGGAGATATGGATTTGATGGGTGGACTGTTTGGTGGATAAAGAATTGGTTGGATGGTAGCATACAGAGGATAGTGGTCAATGGCTTAATGTCCAGATGGAGATCAGTGACAAGTGGTGTCCCTCAGGGGTCCGTACTGGGACCGGTGCTGTGTAATATCTTCGTCAATGACACAGATAGAGGAATTAAGCGCACCCTCAGCAAGTTTGCATATGACACCAAGATGAGTGGAGCAGTTGACATGCCTGAGGATGGGATGGCATCCAGAGGGACCTGGACA
>NW_010394628.1:0-4993 GCF_000710305.1 Buceros rhinoceros silvestris
CCACGAAGCCAAGCCATGATGATGACAGGGGAGCAATCATGACAGAAAACATTAGTTTCTAAATCAGTGCAAAGACATCTTCACTCATATGTATTCCTCACCTACATAAAACAGACAGTTTACTTAGGGGGCTGATAACTGAATCTTCCTAAAAGAAGATGGGAGAGATTGGAAACCAACATCCTTGAGGCCACAGAAAACATAACAGTATCCAGCATCCTTCAAGAAATGTGGTTTCAGTAGGAAACTGCTCCTTTGTGATGTGCGTGCAAGCCAACTGAAGGGATCCTGAACCATGACTTCTTTCATCCTTTCACTTTAGATAACAGACAAGAAGAAGGATGTGGCCACTGAGACTGGTAGTGTCAGTAGCCATAGCTGGTACTACCAAGAAAGACTACAGAGAGGGCACTGCACTAGTGGGTATGCACCATCCGCAAAAAGAATGTATGTTCACGAAAACAACTGAGGGTGAATCATAAGTTGCACCACTTACTGTCGATAGATGAAGACAGGAAATCAGGTGTTCAGTGGAGCAAAGCAGGACCTCTGGAATCAGAGCAAATAATCTAAAATATGTCATTGCAAAATGGAGAGGGGAAAGAGACTAACCCCGAAAGATGGATGTTGTTCATTACAGCTGCCAGGATGAGTAACTGAAAATAGAATCTTTCAGCTTCACGATAAACTCTTTCAAAAGTTCCTGACTAAATGAAGAAGCATTTTGTTAGCTGGAAAGCTGGCCTTTTCTGGGTCTTGCCTCTCCTTCCCTTGCATAAGCATGCTGACGGAGAATTTTAAATGCTCCTTACAATCTTGTATATCTGTCTTTGCCCAAGAATTGTTTTCAGAGAAATAAATAAATGGAAGAAAGTCCGAGTCCTGACATTTCTCCTTGATTAAACATTTACAGGGCTAAGTTGGTACTGCCTTACATCTATAAATGGCTACTTCATATGCAAGGCAGTGGAGGTATGGGTCTGAAACGTCCGCCTATTCTTTGGCATCCTGTATGCTCATAAAGGATTATTAGTCTTTGTCAGGAAGGTCAGGAAGCATCACACAGTGACTAATGGTAAGTTGCAGAGGTTTCCGATAACTGAGCTCCAAGAATTGTAGTAGAAACCTGTTAGATGACTATTAATACCTCCTTTGCCCTTGCTGTAACACATTCTTGACTGCAGATGACTGTGGAAGAATTGCTGGCTTTTTGGTTTGAAGGATATTCACCACCCATCCCTCGCCTCAGTCAGGTCACCATTTAAAGATCCTTTGTATTGCCAGTTGGACATTAATAAGAAGGCACCAACAGGTCAGGACCAGCTGCAGCCACAATCTTTTCCCTGTCCATGATTCACTGTGGTAGGTGCTGTCCTCTGAAACAAGCTTACAAAAAGCCGGCTGGAGCATGTAAGAAGGGAAGGTAAATCATTCAGCGTCAAAGGTGTACAAAAAGGATGAAGACGGTTGCTAAGTGAAATCCGTGCAGGAATTTTGTTCTGCACTCCAATAATTTTAATTCCATTCTTAGAGACTTCATCCAAGGCTGCCTAGTTGAAAAAAAAAAAAATCTACTTTTTTTTTTTTTTCAGTCTAGGCTTACTTAGAGAATACGTATCCTGCTCAACTGTATGGGACTACAGCAAAACAGGTTTAAGGGGAGCATAGCAAACAAACTTGTAGAATCCCAGTGTGGCTGCTCACCTTGCTAGGATAGGAAACAAACAAACAAACCATTTTAGTTCTCTGGGAATTTTTCCTGGTGAAACCAAACCCTTGTTCGTTACACTAGAGCAGTGTCTCTCTTCTGCTCTCAAACCATGGGTGGGTTTCAGGGTAGGAAAGCACTGCAAGATCAGCTAGTCCACTCTCTTTGATTAGAACATCTATGTGAGCTGTAGAGATAGTCTCACAGGTTGTGATTGTTGGGTGTGTAGTATAAGTTCTTCAAAATATAATCAAGTTATTAGAGAGGAGATGTAGAGGTGGCTAGACAAGAGAAATAACAAAACAAAAGTATTGCAGAGACTTGCAGAAAGGCCAAAAATAATTTGAGACAGGAAAAATTAAACACCTAGCTCACAAGGAATTGTATAATAGAGTCAAATTATACCACTTTATGAAGGCCTGCAAAGCAGAGGAGCAATCAGAAATATAAGAGAACACAGAGGAAAGAAAATCAGGTGACAAAATAGGTCATCATTTGAAGAATATAAAGAAGCCAAGATGGAAGATTAATCAAATTAAGTTGAACAACAAACACAACAACAAATACATACCAAGAGAAGAAGAAAGACTCTTTACGGAACTACAGCATGAGCATGTCCTTCAGGTCAGATGCATTTAAAGTCACTGTGGAACTGAGTAAAGTCACTCTTCCAGCCCTGATGGGTATTTACCTCTATAAAGACTAAAAGGCAGTTCAGTGGGATTGGTCTGCACAGATGCCCTTTACCACAGTGACATTCCTACAGTAGTTCTGTTTACAACTTGATTGTCACAAAATCTTTTCCTAGAGGACAAGGAAGAAACTATGCCTCACACAGTATTAGCTTCTGCTGAGTTTAGATATTATATCTTAATAAAAGACACACAAAATATAGATTAGCATTTGTTATTTTTCCAGATAGGCAGCTACTGCAGTTGCCATGGCATGTCCAACAGGGTAGACTGAGCTGACCTCACAGGTGTCAACAGCTTTAAAAGCAGCCCATGTATTGCAAATGAGGAAAGGTGAAGGTCAGCAAAGCAATTTCCCTAACAAAGTGATCCACATTGCAAGAAAATTTGAGACTTATTTCTCAGCATTGCACTAATCAATGAGAATTAGAACTTCCATTAAATCTTTTTTCCCTCTTGGTTAGAAACACCAACAAAGGAAACAGAGTGAAATTTGTCTGTCAAGAATTAAGGTCTCCAGCAACAACCATTCATTCCCATTAAGTTAAATTCCCACCTGCCAGAAGATGCCATTTTGTACCGTAGATGACTCCCATTCCTCTCAAATTGCTTTACTTCACCACATTAGTCTGCTGATTCGCTATAGTTAAAAAGTAACAGGTCTGGCACTGCCAAACCCACCACATGATGTTTCCTTATACTCAGCTCAATACAATTATGCTGGAGAAACCCAGTACCATCAAATTCTCATGGTGATTACTGGCAGCCTGAAAGTGGCAGGAACGGAAAAAGAGCCCCAAGGGGGTCTTTGCTGAGCCAAATAACTGAGGCTGTTTAAGAAAATGAAAAAAATTAGCTCCTCAGTGCCAGAGCAAAATTCAACCACATTAAGAGCCTGCTTGATGCACTGTTGCTGATAAAGCTTCCCCTGGAGAATGATTACATCGTTAGAAAGAACAGAGAAAGAACACATCGTTAGTCCAAGCCCACCTGTCACAGGGAACAGATAATAGGGACTAGAGCGAGGGGTAAAAGTAAATGCTAATGAGAGCATGATAGATTTTGAATCCAAAGAAAAAAATTAGAATTATATTTTAAAACATCCACATTTGCACAGCTTGACAATACTATTGCAAATGGTACTTCTACTCTTTCATCACCTGTTATTATCTGGGATCGTGTTTTGTTGCCTCTGGGTGATTCTCACTGAATCCCAGTGTTTGATTGATTGGTGTTAATGGCAAGAGAATTATCTGGTGAAAAATCACCCCATTCCAGAATTTACCAAAACAAAGAAGTGGCAGGATTGCAGATTTACACTTTTTGTGTGCAGTGTAAGAATTTTAAATAACAGTGAAAGCAAGCTTTATAGGTTATTTCTTTAAACAGGGACAAGCAAAGATTATGGTTATATCATTCGATTTGCTGCACAGTTGGGCAACTACAATAGGCAATTGAAAATTTATTTGCTATTTTTTATGAACTACACAAATGTCAACATTGGTCAACACACACTCTCACAGTCTCCAGGCCTTCAGAACAGGCAACATACAGCACTGATGTCAGTAGAGGGCTGAATATAAATACCATAGATGTGGAGATAAATGGGGTAATTATATAAAATTAATGATTTTTAAAATGTCTCCATGTTCCCTGAAGCAAGCAACAAAAGCGTCTTTGTGAGTGCCATCCTACACACGTTACTGTTGCCAACTATTTGGGCTATGACCTAGTACTTAGCTGCAATAAAAGCCAACAGTAAATCACACCGATGGTCTACACTCAGAGGCTAGTCAGAAGATCATAAAAAGAATAAAGTTTTCTGTTTATCTGATCATAATGTGTTTATCTCACCATTCTTGATTTTGTTATTGATAACAATCTAGGGGGGTGGAAAAAAAATCTGCATTTACCTAAAGCCTTTATATCAGAGAACAGTGTGGTCTCTGAATTCTGGAGCAATAATGACATAGACAGTCTGTTTTAGTGGTAAAATCACAGCTGCGTTGCCTTCATGAAAGCAGCAGGTTTGCAAGGTGGGGCTGAACACACACTTTGTTTATACAGACAAGTGCGATGGGATATAAGAAGCTGTTGTTGGTCTGTCCTTCTCAATTACTGAATATGTCTGCTTATGTTTGATCTCAAACTTGCAGTGTAATCACTATAAAAGGTGGGCCTGAGCCCTGGGAAATTGCATACTTTTTCTTCTGTTGCAACTGATGATCAGGTACTGAATAGCACATTTCCTGTATTTATATTAGGTGCTCATGTTCATTGTGATACAGCTAAAAGGAAAAAAAAAAAAAAAAAAACTAAAGAAAAAATTCCAGTAGTTTTTGTATTACCATAATGCTTTATTGCTTTCAGAAATAAAAATATGACCTTCCTGCCGAAATCATGACAAATACAAGGGCAGCTCCTGTTGCAGGACAGCAGGAGGGAACACTAGGTTATGAATGATAAAAGACTTCAAGGGCACTTTGTTTGAAATGATGCTATGTACTTTCTCTGACCTAGTGCAGACACACTACTTATCACTCTAATTGACTCAGTGACTTATTCTTATAGACAAACATACACATTGGCATTC
>NW_010394628.1:5119-9988 GCF_000710305.1 Buceros rhinoceros silvestris
GAGACACAGGAATAAAGACGAGTAGCTCTGTACTGTCTGGAGTGTTATGTCAGTGTCATTTAACACAGGTGTTATTCTAACACTCATGCTTCGGTAGCATACTGTGAGAGAAAGTGACATTCTCATGTACATGTTGCCTCCAACATGGAAGAAACTTTTTCTTCTTTATGGGACAGAACTTCAGCAGGTATAATAATATATTTGTCTTTGGGCTTAGACAGAGCCATATCAATCTCCAAAACCTGTATATCTGACCCAACCTTTATTCTGGTCTTCCTTTATTTTTTACAGTTTGTACAGTTTTGTATAATTGTTCTGTAAGTCTTAATGTCTCACTTCATTGCAATAACCAAAGGAAACTCTCCTTCTGGTTTAGATTACCTGAAGCCCACCACGCAGAATGGCTCAAACTTCATCAGGAAGAGTGGCTAGTGCACACTCTGTCAGCACACCCAGACAAGTCAATAGACGGTCATTCAGCCCCTGCTGGGCTCAGAATAAAGCTTTCCCCCTGTAAAAATATTAAGGACTTTTCAAGGATGACTAGGTGCCTGGCACCAGAATTTCATCTTCTTTCAGGCCCTTAAGTGCCAGAAAGGGAAACATACCTTGGCATGTAGTCTTTCTCACGGGTAAACTGCTCAGTATGTCACCAGCTAGGCTTCTGTCAAGAAGCATCCAACACCATGCTGCTGCATACACCACTCCTCTCTAGAAATCTAAGTGCCTGACCTGGATGCTCTAGGTCATTACACAGGGGCAGGTGCCACATTATTAAGTAAGTAGTGTAATATTTTGTCTAAGTGGCTATAACAGGAGCTCAGCCATAGCATCTCTGCTCCCCCTGGCTGCAAACAAAGCTGAACAGTTGGAAAATTTAGAAGTAATTTGATGTTTCTTTTTTTTTTCGTTTGTTTAGATTTCATATATTTTGAGGTCCTAAGTTTTGAACACTTGAGGCTGGCAGCACTTTGATTATTTAATGTCTGAAATATGAGCTGCGTATACGGAGCACAGTTGGTTACTTCAGATCCTTAATCAAACTAATGTGGGCTCTTATTCCCTGGAGATAGCCTGCAGTCTTCTAAAAGCCATAGACCCCCTGCTCACTGAATTCATTTGACAGAATATTGACAGCAAGTGAAACACCAGTACATGGGTGAGACAAATTCATACTAAAAATATGAAAAATAATACAGGGCTTGGTTTTGCTTTTATTCATCCATTGTCTATTGGGGATGACAATGTTTTTTTCCCAGTAAATCATAAGAAATTGATGCAATATTTAACTGTGTGACTTATGTTCTTCTGTTTCTCTGCTGCTGGAGTCCAAATTCTAGAATTACTTCAGTCATCTTGTAGCATCAGCTGATGAACAACTCAAAGGCAAACACTCAGATCAGGAGCTAGCTCTTCTCCAGAACAAAAACAACTAGTAGTTTTGCAGAACTAGACACACTTTATGATAATCCCAGAAATAAAAAGGGAACAGAGTTGGTAAGAATAAAATATATTCCATATCATCTGCAGCCCAGCTATTCACTGTTGCAGAGAGGAGAGGAGAATTCCCTGCCCATTGTAATTATAGAACACTATTGAAAGAAGAAAATAAAGTAAGCAACCGATGTAAGTTTGAGGTACAGATACAATTAAAAAAAAACCCTGCACCCCAAACCCAGAAACTCACATCTCAATCCAATTAATACGAGTTTAAAAAATTGTTTTCAGAAAACAACTCTTCTTGAACCATTATTCTGTGCACTTCTGGGTCAGAAGTTAGTGCTGAAGAAACTGCATTCAGTCTGAGAAAGAAACCTCTAATCAAAAACTTAACCATCAATCCTGTGCTACTTATGCCAGATTTATGTTTTTTTAAACATTTGGTGTTATCCGGAAATAATTGTTTAGAAAGAAAGTTGTATCAGACCAAATCTCTACAGCTGCATAACCATAACCTTCTACAAAGAATAAAAAATTATATGTAATGGAGGAGCAAAAGAGTGTCTGTTTGCAAGAAATACAGAGTAAAAGAGCAAAATTATGAACAAACTGGGAAGAAAAAGAGTACTTGAACATGAATGAAACATCTGACTGGACTAAGAATAAAAATCTTTAATTTTAATCTGTAAAAACTGCTCCATGCAAAGATCAATAACAGCAAGTTGCAACAGCAACTTCTCCTATAATGCTTAGTGATTTTAAATCATTGCTTTCTGGCAGTCACTCTAATCTGATTTCCCAATGCGTTGTTCCTCTCTCTTTCTATTACCATTTATTACACACACATATAAAACTAGTGGTTTTTATAGCAGTGATTGTATTAGTCCATTTCAGTTATGTAGTTTGTTTTTGCAGAATCCAGTGATTTTAATCCTCGTTTAAATAAATGGAAATTGCATAATCCAATAGCTAATTATCAGAATATGTGAGCAATTATGATTGATTGCCAAAATAAAGCTTTTTGTCTCATTTAGGTATCTACTGTGTATTTACTAACTATTTTAAAGGTATTGGACTCCCCCTTTTTGAGAGAAAAATGATGATGAAAAAGATAATTCCCCTCCATTGCAGCTTTGACACCATAATTAACTTACTTTCTTCTCCAAAAGATAATTAGAAAGGCATGTGGGCAAAAAATGCTATCTAAGTAGCAATGACCAATGAAAAGAATAGTGAAATAGTGACGGCTTTTTCTAATTCAGAAAGGATCATTAATAAAAAAAATTATGCTGCTGCACTCCTGACTCCAGTATTTTTCACTTGCATTAATCAGAATATGACTAAAACTGAAAAAAAAATTACATGAATTTCCATGAACTGGTTTAGAGCTGCACTCCCATTTCCACGCCATAAGACAGCAGATTTTAGAAAAACATCATAAAGTATTACATGTGGGAAAACTTGGAATTCTAACAGGAATATTTCCCATTTTTTTCTTTCCTCAAAAGTTGCATTTGTTTTTCTAGCATTTATAATGCCATTAAGGAAGTAAACAGCAGACAGCCTTCACAGACTAACAAGATCTTTTGTAAGTCAAACAATTAAGTAGTCATTTCAGTGTGTTTTTCAACCTGGAAACAACACGAGCCTTTGGGTTTGCCCGTCCCAAGTGCAAAAGCTATTCTTGCTCATCCAAATGTAGTTCATCACTTAACACACACCAAGGCACATCACAGAGCCTCTCTGGCAGACTTTTTGCTGTTTAATTACATGATGCGGTTTCTACTGAGGGTCAAGGAAATAAACCATCAATATACAGTAAAGTAGTCAAAATATTTCAGAATGCAAACTCTTATAATTATGCTTATAACATAACAGGCAAGAAAACATTCTGGGCTTAGCTTTCTAAAAGAATCCTACTTTTCTTGCCTGAAATTGAAATTGCTAAAAAAATATTTACCGGTGTGAAAATCTGAGTTATAACTTCTTTTCAGTGTGAGAGAAATTCTGGCAATCCCTCCCGTGTGAGAAGGCACATGTTTTCTTATATCAAAGGCTGTACATGGTGTTAACATGTTGCCCTGTGTCACAGTTCATTTTAATGTGTTTGGTTTTGTCAGGTATTTTATTATCAGTGTGAAATGCTCTAGTCTTGAACCTAAAGAGAGCAGGGAAGGAATGAAAATAGTTATCTCTCTGTACCCTCCTGTCGTTCTTCAGTAAGACCGTGAATCACAGGTATTGTGCAGAGGTAACAGAAACCCTTCTACAATGAAGGGAGAATCGCTGTTCAGGCCTGGCCATTCCTGTTAGCTGCACCTCTCAAAAGACGATGTTTCTGGGGAAATCTACCTGGGCCTTCTGTAGCGCTTGTTTGACTGGATATGCATGCTGATTAAGCAGCTGTGAAAGGTGCTTCTGTCTCTACTCAACCCTACGTCTGTTCTAATTCAAACACCAGCTCTCTAGAAGGGGAAGTGGGGCTCTTGCTCCCTCCCCACCCAGGACAGATGCTTTTGGAAAACCTCTGTCAACTTTATAGTGACACTGTTTACATTGCAGTTGTTGTGTCCTTTTGCAGCACGGTGGAAGATTTACCTGAAGTCCTCCCAGAAGTTTCAAAGCTGCTTCGGGAACACAGTCGTCCACCCAAATTTGATAAAGCATCAGCTTTCTTTTCGTTTGCGTTTTGTTTTGCAGGCTGGGTGTAACTTGGGAAACACAACTGCAGGGCTTTTCTTGAGTGATTTCTCTTGCAATGACCTATAAAGGGCAGCTACCAAGAGGTATTATCCGGTCCTCTCCAGCAAGACTGAAACTTTCTTGGTTTTCAGTTGAATTATGTCAAGATTGCAAATATTTAAGCAATACATGTTGAGTTAAAGAAACAAAGAGTTATGACCAAACTCCTAAGGACGACGTGAAAAGCAAGGGAATTCTACCTGGTTTATTAATCACATGCTTTATTCCTTCTTTCGCTTTCTCTCCTCTGTCTCCTTCTACACTTATTCATTTAAAAAAAAATACTCTGTTGATACTGCCATAGGTATCATGCTGCAATAACATGCCTCTAATTCAAGAAGAGAGAGGAAAAAAAAACTCTGAAAATGTTCAGTGATTCAGATTTCAGACAGGATGTGCTAAAAAAATTTAAGAACAGTTAAATTATAATAAAATAGGTATTCCTAAAGAATATTATGTAAATGGTTACATCTCACTTTCATCTTCATTCTCAATCATTATGAAAAAAATGGGTAAGAGCAGGAGAATTTCTTTAAATTAAAATTTCAAATCTTGGTATGCTTTACACTTCCCATTATGCCTATCTTTTATAGGATCTAATCTATGAAGGTCTGTGCTTGCCTTGAGATGATAGGCAGGGGTGCTCTGTTTACTTCTGTCTGTAATGCCTATAGCTGTCCCTCTTTC
>NW_010394628.1:10085-24134 GCF_000710305.1 Buceros rhinoceros silvestris
CTTTCCCTCTTAATCAGGTCAAATACAACATTCCAGGATGACAGCTTGGCAAAGTCACCTTGGAGTGGTGTATTTCAGGCTGGAGAGCTACGAACTCTCTTGCAACAGATCACAAAGACCCGCTGTATTTCAGCTAGTTTAGCTCAATGCCATGCCTGCATGCCAGACTAAGTATTCAGGTAATCTGAATTCCCAGGATGTGTTGGGTTTGTTTCTGGAGGGATTTTGGTAATGGTGGAATGGGGGGGTGGCGGGTTGGGAAGGGGGGTTGGGAGCTGCTGGCATGGCCCCCGTGAGAAGCTTTGAGAAAACTCCAAGTGGCCAATCCTCTGGCTAAGGCTGAGCCAATCAGCACTTCTGCGAGGAAATCTTAAGAGAAGAAACCTGTTGAGCAATGGCCTTTATTTTTGGGAGCCCACATATTTTGGAGAGGAATAGGAAGAGAGATAGACAACCATGTGGATACCCAGGTTAGTAAGGAAGGAGGGGGGGAGACACTCTGGAGCAGCAATTTCCCTTAGGCCAGTGACTGTGTAGGGGTAAATCATACATTGCAAATATTCGGGGCGGACGATACGACAATCGTTTTATGTGTACAGAAGGCCTTTATTAAGATACAACTGCAGCAGACTGCTGCAGCCCCTACACACACTACAACTTCTAAGTGCTAACTGCTAACTAACTGCGCAGCTCCTTCCTTATCACATCTATTTATAGTTTCTAAGTTATCTTACGTATTCTGGCTGGATTGGTTTCAAGTTCACTGTCCTGCCCAGAGATGAGCGACTCTCCAATCACCCATTGACACAACCTCTCTGTCTCCTCCTAAACAACACGCCTCCTGCTGCTGACTGACAGCAGGCTTACAGGGCTGCTTCCCGGACCGGCCGGGGGGTCACGCCCACAAGTGGCAAGATGCAAGGCTAAGTCCTTGAAGTCCTCGGAGATAATGGGTGAAGAAAAGTTCTGTTTGCAGCTCATGGAGAAGCCCACACTGGAGCACGGAATTAGTCCTGGAAAAGGTCATGGTTCAGAGGGAGACTCGTGATGGAATGGTTCATAGCTGGAAGATCTGCAGCCCACAGAAGGCACCCCTGCTCAGAGAACTTCATGGAGGACTGTCTCCCGTGGGAGGGATGCCACATTGCCACAGGGGAAGACTGTGAGGCAGGCTTACAGGGCTGCTTCCCGGACCGGCCGGGGGGTCACGCCCACAAGTGGCAAGATGGCAGGCTAAGTCCTTGAAGTCCTCGGAGATAATGGGTGAAGAAAAGTTCTGTTTGCAGCTCATGGAGAAGCCCACACTGGAGCACGGAATTAGTCCTGGAAAAGGTCATGGTTCAGAGGGAGACTCGTGATGGAATGGTTCATAGCTGGAAGATCTGCAGCCCACAGAAGGCACCCCTGCTCAGAGAACTTCATGGAGGACTGTCTCCCGTGGGAGGGATGCCACATTGCCACAGGGGAAGACTGTGAGGAGTTTTTTCCTTGGGGAGGAAGAAGCAGCAGAAGCAACATGTTGCAGATTGAGACTGGCTGCAATCCCCATCCTCTGCCTCACTGCACTGCTGGTGGGGAGAAGGTAGCAAAGCCGGGTCTGGGAACAAGGCAAGGGTGGGGGGAAGGTATATTTAAGATCCAGTTGTTCCTCTCACTGTCCTGCTAGGATTCAGTTTTTTAATTGATAGGTATTTTGTTGTTTAAATTAAATTGATTTTGTTTCCCCAAGTCGCATCTGTCTTTTGCCCATGACCACAATTGGTGTGCAAGTCCTCCCTGTCCTTTACCTAAACCCTCAAGCCTTTTGTTCGAACTTCTCCTCTCCAGAGTGAACAAGCAGCTGCATTGTGCTTAGTTGTCATTTAAACCATGACAACCTGGTTAATTTTTTTTAATATTCCCATTGTTACTTTTTCAGTCTCCTGTCATGAACTATGTAATTACATTATAGAGTGTTGCATGTGCGTGTCACTTGCAAGGTCAACAATTAACATTGCTGTGGATAAACACATCTGGAGACCCAAGAATAACATATCAAATCCACAAGCAGTAGATTACAATTTGCTTTCTTTCATTATGTAAATCCACTGATAAAAGAAACTTTTACTTTGGAAGAGGCAATGTTTTAAACTCACTGTAATGGTCTGGGACTATTAAAGTGAACCTTAAAACCAGAAGACTGACTGTGATGATATAGTTCATTAACGACTCCCAGTAACCATACCTTCTAATTGGGTTGTACCTGCCAGTGTATTGTCTAAGTTACCACTCTACTGATATCTCAGGAAGAGGTGCCGTAATTAGTCAGGCTGTAATCCTGACAAAACAAATCCTCAGGACCCTGAAAATTGTTGGTGTTAAGAGCTGTTCTCCTAGATCTTGTGCTACTAGTGAGTTTTTCATCAGAGACTGCTGTAGACATCTTAAATTATCAATCTGAGGGTCCTATGACAGATTTTATAGTGTTATCATATTTGTGCAAAGAGCTGACTATTACATTAAGAAGATTTATACGCCGTTATACGGTTGATTTTCTGGTCAGATTTAATTAACCTATGCTTGTCTCATCCATTTCTAAGACAATACAGTCAACGTATGTGTTACTAGTACATTACACGTGCTACTAGTATGCTCCATTCTTTCCAAATTAGAAAAAGAAAGAATTATATAAAATCACTTCTAAACAAGCCTCCAAAAGGAAAATATGACTTCCAGCCCTATAAGGCTTTCTCCATAGTACATTTATTCTTAAGGTTTATTACTAGTGCTATTGTTGGCTCAGCTATATCACGGTCAAGGAAATGCTACTATAGATAAAGGTACCATCAGTTTAAAAAGAAGAATTTCAAACAAGCAGCATTCAAAAGCAAACCAAGAGCACACCAAGGCACACAAATACTGGGGCACTGAACAGAAACATCTGCAATGACTTTCAATCCTCTATGTCTACTCCCAGTTTCTGTCCTTACAGCAAAGAGCCAAACAACACAGAGAGTGATTCTGGAATCCTTACAGCACATTTGTCAGCATGCACAGGGCAATCCGGCCCTCCTCTGCAGCCACCTTCACATGTCAGGCTGCAGACAGCAATGTTACAGAACCCACATCTTTTATAGCATAGCCTCCAGGAGGTCACATTGGACAGCTTGAAATTGTCACATCTCCAGATCTTTTCATTCAGTCCAGCTGTGTTGAGGAGATAACACCTGTACCCAGACTGAAGTGCAGTTCAGTGAAGTGAGAGTATGCAGGTGCTGGGCACTGAGAAGAGACAGTAATAAAGAAAGACCAACTGCTTCACAGTAATCCTTGAGACAAAGACATTAATGAAAAAAGATCAAGCTTGCTGATCTTACCCGCTCAAGTGAGAGACAGAGGTATACACATACTGTCTCCTCTAATGAAGAAAAATCATGTAACGATTGTAGGTTTGTCTGAAGAGACAGTAATAAAGAAAGACCAACTGCTTCACAGTAATCCTTGAGACAAAGACATTAATGAAAAAAGATCAAGCTTGCTGATCTTACCCGCTCAAGTGAGAGACAGAGGTATACACATACTGTCTCCTCTAATGAAGAAAAATCATGTAACGATTGTAGGTTTGTCTTGAATTAAGGACACAAACTGTAGGAGGAATCTAAGTAGCAGTCTTATACATCAGACAACTGCATGATTGAGCCAGAGGGAAAAAAACACTAAGGAAAAAAAACAAACACAGACACACAACAGATGAAATCACGTATTAAGTGTATCATGAGAAAGAGGCGGTAACACTCCATCTACACAAGCTTTTAATCACGCAAAACCTACCTGAGCTTGTTTCCAGCACATGCAAAGTCTACAGTGCAAATTTATTCCGGAGGGCTTGGCAAAAAGAAAATAGTAGTTGGAAAATTCCTTGGGTGCACTGACAGGCTAGAGTAATACTACAACAAGCAAAGCATCCGACCAACCAACTAACCAACCAACCAACCAACCAACCATTTCGCACCCCCCTGCAAAAGCCCCAGCTAAGCAGCTGTTGGTAAAAGGTACCAAAATAACCAGGGCTAAAAGCTAACAATAGATCAGCTGCAGATTTGTATTCTGTCCAGAATGCAACCCCCAACTCATAGTGCTTCATCCCAGAGCTTCAGAGAGAGCAGAAAAGCCATTCCACAGCACTCTGCAGAGCTAATCTTCACCATAGCAATGAGATACGGCTCTCTTTCCTGGACTGACAAAGCCAAAATACATGCAAACAAAGCAGGCAATGGCTCATACCACTTGTGGGTCATAAGCCCACAGTAAAGATATAAGCAATACCTTAAAATGCTAGGATATAAAAGAAAGGTCAGAGCAGAAATGTAGAAGGACAGCTGAATGCAGAAGAACTGGAAAAGGAGGGCAGAAAAATAAGTATATCAAGTATCTTTCAGACTTTCCACAGTAGCTTCATTTCTTTATCCTTCACACATACACACACATCAGGTAGGAAAATAGAGGATCTTTATTTCTACCCCTCTATCATGCAGTCTGTTCCGTAGGGGACAAAAACAATCTACATGAGGGATTTTCCCATGCGTGAAATGGATTTGGAATGAAATGGCATCACAAAAGCAGCTGTTTGAAAGACAGTGTCCCTGTGAGAGGATAATTCTGTTATCACATTTTTATTTCTTAGCACTCTCAAAACAGTAAAATATAGAAAATTACATGTATATACTTCCTGCATTTTTTCTAATACCGCTCATTCTATTCAAGGTGTATTTACCTACTCTACACAACTTGGCAAAATGCGCTGAAATATACAGATCTGGCATCTTTTCCTGCTGTTATGACCATTAACCAAATGTTATCTTAAGTAAATTGCCTTAAGCAATTTTCTTGCACTTCTGCATTACTAAAAAAACCTCAATAGTTATATCTCATGATAAAATAAGTTTAAGAGGATAACTTCAGCCATATATGAGGTTTACAAAGCTCTGAAAAGCTTAGACTCTTATATTTTTAGTGATATAATTAACTTATCACTCTCTATGGTCCATGAGCAAACGGTATTGCCTTCAGAATCCTTGTGAGGAGCAACTTCCCGTAAGCAGTAAAACAGTAAAACGCATTGGCATCCTTGGGGTCAAGTTGGGAAGTAGATCGTTCACACAGGAATTATTTCAGAGACGCTTCACTTTCCATTCATGCATGCACATTCATTCATGTAGGCTACTTAAAAAGAACTTATTTGTTGACGTTTTTCTATTGTTCCACAGGCGGAAGGATATATGTTTATGCAGAACTAAAATGAATGCGTCTCATTTACATCAATAAATGGGGTTTGTGAAGTACATTTCAGTGCTTGTTTGCAAAAGTAACAATAGACATATTACGCATTTTCCAGCTAGTAATAGTGATGATCTTTAAAGAGTTTGGCATCAAAAAGTATTTTTTTCTGAGAAATAGTTCTGAAAGATGTTATTGGCTTATGCTCTTTGAGGGCTATTTAGTTGTTAATTTAAATGCTGATTTGCCCATTTTGAGACAAGATGTACATGTTTTAAGTGTTGATTCATAATATTTTAGGCACAAATCTAAATAAAATAATATTGAGCTGTATTCTTCAGAGCCCAAACCTTCAGCAGATAATTGCTCCCAAAAAAGCTAAAAAAGAACTTGTTAGATAATCCCTTCTGAACAGAGAAAGACAATACTCCAAAAATTCACACAGGAGTAAAAATTCTCAGATAGAAACCTGTTTTGACATGACATCTGATGGAGTAGATTTTCTAATTAGAAGAAGTCCAAATGAATGTAGAGCAAACTAATTATTTCATCAGCCAATTAGGAGAACCAGCAATTTCACAGAAAGATTACAAAAATCAGTGAAGGGCAATCTAAAACATTTTGATTTAAAGTGTTTCTAATGTTAATTGAAGGACACATCCGTCACTGGCTGTGTACCATTAAGCAGTCCTTCTTCCTTCCCTTCACTCACTGCAGCAGTGGAGTACAGCCACAGTCAGACTTCTCTCAATGAACACGTACCAGAGACTCTCCACTGGCTGTTCTTCCTGTCTTCCTCAGCTGGGACATTCCTCTCTCATTAACTACCTATGCTAAACTCCAGGGTTTTTCTTGTCAAGTGTTTGCCTAGGACAGCGAAAAAGACGGATTTTTTCCAAGTTGAAATTGAGAAAAGGAAATATCAGAAAGATCACATTTTGCCTTGAATGACTAGAGCAGTGAGCACTAAAGTAACTGAACCCACGGAAAGCAGTGAGAGGTCATTACCTATTTTGCACCAAGAGTGTCTCTTTCATACCACTGCTACAAGGCTCAATAAAGCTTTATATGCCCAAGGGCAATTGTCCATACACTGGCAACCCTCTGATGCATAGTACCATGGTCCTCAGATGCAAGTCCCCCACTTAGCTCACATCCCTGCTCTAAGAGCTTCTGACTGCCTGAATACTTGTACCACTTATTACAATAAATCAAGTTATTGAAGCAGGAAATCAGATGGCAGCCAAACGATATAAGCTTTAGCTTCCACCAACTCAAAATGTGCATCCCAGGCATCCCAGACAAGCATCTGAGACAAAGAACCTATTGCGAAAGCACCCTGTTTCTGTGTAAGTGACAGCATGCAGTACATGATCTCCGTGGATTAGGTCAGTGGTGTATATAGATGCTTCATTAGCATGCCAAGATCTGAGCAGATGTCCAGGCTGGTCTATCAGAGGTGGGTCCATGCATCACTTGACCTTCCTTTCCAATGCTCCAACAGCAGCTGCAAGATACAGGTAGATTTCTTGCATGTCTACTCACAGCTGGGGCATGAGCAGTAGGGTTGGTGGCATAGTGTCATCTATCTTCATCTGTTTTGATACACAGGAATGGTCAAGATCCAATGGAAGTGATAATCCCTGGAAATACAACAGGATGCTGTGAATGGCAGTGTTGAGCACATGTCCCCCATTGCACTCCATGCTAGCTTCTGAGGCTTGTAACCTAAATCCACTCTACAGAAGAGTGGATGCTCAGAAGAGCATGTAATATCAAGACTTGAAAATTATGATAGTAATTTTAAAAAATGTCTGTAATTTATTTTGAATGAGCTCTGAAGTTTGGGCACTGATCTAGGATTTTACCAGATTTTTCCACGCATAGGCATTCTTTCTTCATCGGCTGATTTGACTTGTTAATTTACAAAGATTCATTCTCACTTAGAATATGAGCCTTATTCTCATCCAGTTTTGATAATATGAATGCAGGATGAACTCACTGAAGCAAAGTTTGTGGTGGGTACACAGACCAGAACACAGGGAAATGGAAATATAATTGGAAAAATTGATTACTTAAAAAATAAAAAACAGCCATGAAATTCTAACATACAGTTTCAGGTAAAAATCAATTTTTAGTTCATCTAATCTTATTTCCCATTAATAAAAGTGTTTTCATTAACAACAGCCTAGTATTGAGGGTGGAGTCTAGATAGCAAAGATTCTTCTTGTTGGAAGAGCAAGTACAACCACAGACATCATTACAAGCCCGTGGGTGGTAGAGAGTGTGTATGAATGAATGGGCAGTGTCACATTGTTGTAGTCTTAGTGAACATCTTTTCTGTGTACCAAGACTTCAGATGAGAGTGCAACCCCCCAATGTTTGCTATGATGCATGGTTTGTGCTGAGGGGCAATTGAAAGACCTCTGTGCTATTCCATGTCTCCTGTGCCACACAAGTGCTTTAAGTGGAGTTCGCCTTGGATGACTTCAAACATAAAATGTAGGTGATGTCAGTCTGTCTTCATAGGCAAGAGAGAGGGGAAAAAAACATCTCCAGGCATTGACTTGTGTTTCTTGTGTGTGTGGAAAGGATAAATGGACTCCTGGAGCTGTTTGTCTCCCCTCATTGACTAGAGAGAGCCTAGACCCACAAATTACACTAAATTAATCTTTACATCATACAGGTGGGCAAATGATTCTCATCTATAATACAGGTTGACTGCACCTGAGCCAGTGGCAAAAGTATGTTGAACCTGAGTGATAAACTGGAGAAAGTTTCAAGAGTAAATGTTTAAATGTTTAATAACAAAAAAGATAGGCTTGCACACTTTGAAAAGTGTGTGTTCCCATCTTCCTGTTGCAAAACTCTCTATCCACTCCAGAAAAGAGGATATATATACCCAGACAAGCTGGAGAAGTGGGCCTGTGTGAACATCATGAGGTTCAACAAGGCAAAGCACAAGGTCCTGCACCTTGGTATCCTTGGTCAATCCTTGGTATCAACACAGACTGGGGGATGATGTGATTGAGAGCAGCCCTGCAGAGAAGGACTTGGGGATATCGGTGGTTGAAAGGCTGGACAGGAGTGAACAGTGTGCTCTCACAACCCAGAAGGCCAACCATATCCTGGGCTTCACCAAAAGAAGCATGACCAGCAAGTCAAGGGAAGTGATCCTGCTGCTCTACTCTGCTCCAGTGAGACTTCACCTGCAGTACTGTGTCTATTCCAGCTCTGGAGCCCTCAGCACAAGAAAAATGTGAACCTGTTGAAGCAAGTCCTGAGGAGGCCCACAAAAATGATCAGAGGGCTGGAACACCTCCGCTATGAGGACAGGCTGAGAGAGTTAAGTTTGTTCAGCCTGGAGAAGAGACACCTCTGGGAAAACCTTATTGCAGCTTTCCAATACTTAATGGGGGCTTATAAGAAAGATGGGGACAGTCTTTTTAGCAGGGCCCATTCAAACAGGAGAAGGGGTGAGGGTTTTAAACTAAAAGATCGGAGATTTAAACTACAGATAAGGAAGAAATTATTTACAATGAAGGTGGTGAAACACTGGCACAGGTTGCCCAGAGAGGTGATAGATGATCCATCCCTGGAAACATTCAAGGCCAGGTTGGATGGGGTATGGGCAACCTGATCTAGATGAAGATGTCCCTGCTCACTGAAGGGGTGGTTGTCTAGACGACCTTTGAAGGTCCCTTCCCACCCAAAGCAGTTTGTAATTCTATGATTCTATGAGACAGTGTTTAAGAGAAAGACCTTTAACTTCAGTTTATGGACAAAAGTCAGATACAGATATAGACTTTTTTTTTCAGATAGATACTGGTGGTAGGGGCTTACTGATGCACTCCTTATGGCTGCCCCACAGTTTACTGCAGGCTCAGAGAGCAGACCCTCACTAAAATTAGAGAGGGGATTTTAAAGTGGATTCTAAAGTCTGCCCTTTGAAAATTATGCAGCTTATTTTGTAAAATAGCTGTAAAGCTCATGTAATTGACTTGCACTTTAAATCTAGTGCCATTAATTTTTCTACTACTGCAGTAGTTAATTAAATATTTATCATTGCCATTGGCAAGTTGTTTGTGCTTTATTAACAAGAAGATAAAAATGTGAATGAATCCTTTTCTTAGTAGGACTTCCTACATGTGAAATGTTAAAATGCCTAGGTGCCCCATATGGCAGCGAGGAAAACTGTAGCAAAGTTAGTTTCATTGACTTACACTTGGCTACATCATCACATAGACTGGTGGTTTTCAATGTATGTTCTGGGGACCCCTGGATGCTCCATGAGCTTCTTTCACAAGATCCATCCTCTCTCTATACAGCATTCAATAAATCTAATGGAAACATTGACAGCTGGAAATCAAATCTCACTGCACTAGGTGGTGCTGCAAAAGCAGTAGTTTAAAGCCTCAAATGATCATAATGACCTTCTGGCCATGAGCTTAACGATTGTAACATCAGACACTGAGTACAACTCACAGTTTACTGTGTTGTAGGAATTGGTATTACACAAGACACATTGTATTTTTGCCACAATGTGTTTTTGATATTGATTAACAAAAATTTAATGGGTGGAGACATTTGTGGACAGATATCTGTTCCTTTCCACAAATAGATGCCTTC
This sequence comes from Buceros rhinoceros silvestris, assembly GCF_000710305.1. NCBI lineage: Eukaryota > Metazoa > Chordata > Aves > Bucerotiformes > Bucerotidae > Buceros > Buceros rhinoceros. The sequence goes on from NW_010394628.1 coordinate 19,971, forward strand.
TGTTTGGGGGCTGGGCTGGTATAGTTTTCTGCTACCTACCTGCCCAAGATATAATAAAATAAATGTTAAAAATGTGGGTGAATTTAAGAAAGAGCAGCCCAGGCAATTATCACCAGAGCATTGAGAAATAACAAGTCAAATTTCATCAGAGTATAAAACATGCCATGCAAAGTTACTGTGGCTTCCACAGAAAAGCCTTCTGATCATTCTGCAGCATCTACCATCTCTTCAGTATCTTTACAGCAGCTCTACTCATATTCTTTGCATTTCAAATTTGCTCAGAAAAATCTTGAAAACAATTTTTTAAAAGAGTCAAATTATTTTTTCACTGATGGTCAGCTGTTGGTAAACTAAGAAAGTAAAAGATTTTTGCAAATCTGCATGTATTTTTAAACAAAATTGCTTAGCTTGACAGTCTTATTTCACTGAGTTTAAGGCCAAAAGGGATTCTTAGATCATCTAGTATTACCTGTTATATTTATCTGACCACTACATTTCATCCATTCCTCCCTCCACTGAACCTGACAATCTGTGTCTTTAGATGTATATTTCACATATTCCAGTAAAGCAATTGCTGATATAAAAATGTAAAAGAGACCATCCTGCAGTTTATTGACTTTTTTCCCCCCTAATTCTTGAGCATCCTCACCATTAAATTATTTTTTTCTGTCTTCAGTTTTGAACAGGAGCCAAGGACCAGCACTTAGCTATGCTGTTTCTTTGTAGACACTGAAGAACCTTTTGATATTCATTGTCCACTTGGTGATACTTAATCAAATTACTTCAGCTTTATTGATAAGCTAAGCAAATTCGAGGTCCAGCCTTTTCCCTCTCCTGACTTAGCCCCCCAGGAGTGCAAAGCCAGCACAAGCAACCATACTGACTGTTCTGGCCAACTTCTGCCCTTTGTCTGCCTCCTCTTTTCTGATACACAGTATTTGCTCAGCTGTGTGGTGAATCAGTCTGAAAACAGTCCAAAAGGAAGAGAAAAATCAAGGGAGGAGACAACACAGAGACTACAGGTCTGGAAAGGGTAGGCTTGCCCTTTTCAGCGAGCGCTTTGGTTTATGCCAAACTCCTGTTTTTGTGCAACTGCGAGATAAGGCACTTGGTTCAGCTCATCGTTAATTTTTCTTTGTATTTCCCATCTCAGACTTTTCAAAATCTCTTTTCCAGTAGGGGCTCAGGAAGTGAAGGTAGTGCAACAGTATCTAAGTGCTAACGACACTCAATGAAAGTAAAGCTGTGTGCCTCCTGCTATTCTTTATTCTCCTCTTTACGTGCCCAAGGTTCTCATTCACTTTTTTCACAGCACTGGACAAGGAGTCAGGTTGAGTTGCTTCCCTACTATAATGCTTAAATCCTTTTCAAGGTTAACTGCCTTCCCAGATTTGGTGCCCTTGACCAATGGCATCCTAAATTTCTTAGAAAAAATGAGCTAAAGAGAAATGCACTCTTACCATATTTACCATATAGCATGATTGTGCCTATGTACAGGTACACAAATTAGTCCCACTTTCTCAGATGTTGTTTCATATATTTGAGACAGGGAATTATTTCTTGTCTAGATATATAATCTTTGGAAATATTTCGTCTTGCTTTTAATCATTTTCGTGCTATAATGAAGGCAGAAATGAAAAACTACGTGTCAAAGAAAGCTGTTTTTCTTTTGTGGAGAAATCATTGAATCATACATGAACAGGAAAAATTGTTTCCTTTCACATTTTCTTGCCTTCTTCCCTTCTGTTTGAAAATTATTGCCTATATACTTGAATGATGATTTTTTCTTACTGCATGCAGAAAACAGTCTGTAGATAATATATTCACAGCAAATATTTGTACCATCCTTGAAAGTGTACATATTCTACTACTGGAAATGCAGAATACAATTTTTTTAGACAGGCTTGGGAAGGAATTGCTAAGAAGGCTTACAGACCAGCACAGCACCGCCACAACTGCCAGGGGGTGGATAAAAGACAGTGTCCCATATCTCTTCAGTTTGATCAGACATTTCAAAACGCTGATGAAGAAACCAAAGTGACTGCTTAGTGCTCCACTTCCACAGTGAGTGAAAGGAAACAAAAAGAGCAGTTTTATATTGTGTAACCAATGACACAACTGTGCCTCTTGCAATTAATGTTAGAATACCTTTAAAGCAAGGGGATTGTATTCCCCTAGAGTTCATGGCTTGGCTTTTTATTGGTTTTGTTGGGTTTTTTTTCCAACATCCCTATTACAACTGTGATTGTCTGGCTTAGTAATTATTGCTCAGGAATATAGTACTCCTTCTAACCAGACGTTCTCTCACTCAATGTGCTTTGGTGGTCTTATTTCCTACACATGGAAGCTTTTTAAAAGGCAAACCTGTGTCACAACTACAGGAGGCACAGCAAAAAATCGGCTCGAGTTGTTTTCTCATGGATCATAGCTATAGCCTAATTTGAATTAAGAAATAATTGTAATAAAAGAGAGTTGTAGACTAAATGGGGCAAATAATGACTAGTTCTAAGAGTTGAAATTTATCTATGCACCATGGGGCAAGCCCTCTCCGTTAACAATCATCCTATGAGAGCAAATGCCCATAATACCTTAGTACAGCCATGCAATTTCAACACATCATGAAAAATAATCCTGCTTCTAGGTGAATCAACTGCATCAGCCTCCCAGGCCACACATACATCAATATCACGATTCCCTCCTGGCATGCTCAGCGGCTTGCAGCCTGGGATAGATGTTACCACAACCTCACACAATTCTGCTGATTTGGGAGACAAGGCAAGACATGCAATTAACTTCCAAGAAGGAATTAAATTCCAAGAAGGAGTTTAGACTAATTACTGGGAGTACTGAAATCCACTGTTCTAATTGCCACTATAAGGAATACTATGAAATCATGATTTTAGACCAATAACGTCTTTTCGATGGAAGTTTAATATTTGAATATCTATGGTTTGGATTAGATGGATAATTCTGCAAACATTTTACACACATATTAGGTTTTATACACCATACGTAATCCCAGCCCACTGTAAGATACAGCACGCATCTCAGGCTATAGGTTCAGATGTAATTATTCAGCCTTCATAGAGATGACTCCTGCAGAACTAATAATTACCTGTCTCCTACAAATAAATACAGAATTTTTTCTCAAGGATTGTCTATGTCCACAGCTTCTGCCTTCTTTTGTATTCAGTATAGGAGGATCAAAGTCCATGGAAGGTGTCCCATTAGCACAGCTCATATGTCATGAAAGAACATGTTGAATATTACCATAGGGAGAAAAAGAATGGAAAGTGATAGCTGAAAGCCGGTGGAGAGGGAAGCTCCATGTTGCACTGAACATTAAAATATATACTACTAGAGCATTGGACTTTTTCAACAGCACTTGTAAAACTAAGTGCTCTTTTCAGGTCACTTATTTTATATGATAAGGAATGCTCTAATAACTTGTGCTTGTCAACGGTTTGGTCGAGGTAAAAACCAAGGTCCAATGACGATAATACGGTCCCCTATCCCACCAGAGATAGGGGAAGGGAGAAAAGAACTCGTGAGACCTCTAAAATGCTTTCTGGAAACTGAAACAGGGTTTAATAACACCGCAAACAGGGATATATTAAATACACAAGAAAACCAGTGAGATATTGAGGGTTAAACTGAAAGCAAACACGGACCGCAGCCGCGAGCAAAGATGGCAGCGGCCACATGGTTCTGCCGCATGAGCAGAACACAGAGACCCGTGCAGTTACAATATTCCCAACCCCGCGAGATAGAGTAGAATCGGCACAAAGTCCTACCAGTCTCTATCGCGGATTGAGGCAAAGCAAAAACAAACAGCTCTCGGGTGTGCAGGCAGTCCGGGCTCAGCTCGGTCAGTGCTCCGGGCATGCAGCAGCGGGCGCGCGGTTCCCTTGCCGAGAAACGGCGGGGTGCCAGCAGCGGCAAGCGGCAGGGCGGCGAAAGGGACTCGATCCCTGCGCCGTGGCTGAAAGCAGTGAGCAGGCAAAAAACTCGGCTCCAGTGCACGGCCTGGGTTTTTCTGGTGGGCGGTCGGTGCTCCGGGGGTCTCCAGCACGGCGAGCAGCTCTGGCTGTGCTCGCAGCACGGCTGGCACTCCCAGTCGAGCGGGCTGAGACGTGCTGGCGCGGCCGGTCGGCCGGGGGCCGA
>NW_010394629.1:0-5700 GCF_000710305.1 Buceros rhinoceros silvestris
CCAACCATTAACCCAGCACTGTCAAGTCACCCTTAAATCATGTCCCTCAGCACCACATCTATACATCTTTTAAGTAACTCTAGGGGTGGTGACTCAAGGGCAGCCCATTCCAATGCTTGACAACTCTTTTGGAGAAGAAATTTTTCCTCATGTCCAATCTAAACCTCCCTGGTGCAACTTGAGGCCCTTTCCTCTTGTCCTATCACTTGTTACTTAGGAGAAAAGACCTACCCTCACTATCACCATCTCTTGAGTAGTTGTAGAGAGCAATAAGGTCTCCCCTGAACCTCCTTTTCTCCAGGCTAAACAACTCCAGTTCCCTCAGCCACTCCTCACAGGACTTGTGCTCTAAACCCTTCACCAGCTTCATTGCCCTTTTTTGGATGCTCTCCAGAGCTTCAATGACCTATTGAGGGGCACACAGTGTAGTGTGTCTCTAGTACCGAGGACAGGGGGCCAATCACTTCCCCACTCCTGCTGACCACACTATTTCTGATACAAGCCAGATTGTTACTTAGGAGAAAAGACCTACCCTCACTATCACCATCTCTTGAGTAGTTGTAGAGAGCAATAAGGTCTCCCCTGAACCTCCTTTTCTCCAGGCTAAACAACTCCAGTTCCCTCAGCCACTCCTCACAGGACTTGTGCTCTAAACCCTTCACCAGCTTCTTTTTGTTCCCTGGGCACACTCCAGTACCTCAATGTTCTTCTTGTAGTGAGGGGCCCAAAACTGGACACAGCATTCAAGGTGTGGCCTCACCAGTGTCAAGTACAAGGAACTTCCCTACTCCTGGTGGCCTCACTATTTCTGATACAAGCCAGGATGCTGTTGGCCTTCTTGGCCACCTGGGCACACTGCTGGCTCATATTCAGCTGGCTGTTCAGCAACATCCCCAGGTCCTTTTCCACTGGGCAACGTTCCAGTCACTCTTCTCAAAGCCTGTAGTATTGTCGGGGGTCGTTGTAACTGCAGGACCCAGCACTTGGCCTTGTTGAACCTCAGCCTGTTGATCCAGCCTGTCCAGATCCCTCTGTAAAGCCTTCTGACCTTCAAGCAGAATAACACAGCCACCCAACTTGGTGTTATCTGCAAACTTATTGAGGGTGCACTCAATCTCCTCTTCCAGATTATTGACAAAGATGACCCAATACTGATATCTGAGGAACACCACTTGTGAACAGTCGACAGCTGGGTTTAACTCCATTCACCACCGTCCCTTGAGCATGGCCACCCAGCCAGTTTTTTTATCCAGCAAAGACTACACCCATCCAAGCCACAAGCAGCCAGTTTCTCCAGGCGGATGCTGTGGGAAAAGAACACCACTTGTGAACAGTCGACAGCTGGGTTTAACTCCATTCACCACCGTCCCTTGAGCATGGCCACCCAGCCAGTTTTTTTATCCAGCAAAGACTACACCCATCCAAGCCACAAGCAGCCAGTTTCTCCAGGAGGATGCTGTGGGAAACAGTGTTGAAGGCTTTACTGCAGTCTAGGTAGACAACATCCACAGCCCTTCCCTCATCCACTAAGCAGATCACCTTGTCCTAGAAGGAGATCAGGTTAGTCAAGCAGGACCTGTCTTTCATAAAGCCATGCTGACTGGGCCTGGTCACCTGCTTGTCCCGTTCGTGCTGTATGATGGCACTCAAGATGATCTGCTCCATAACCTTCCCTGGCACCGAGGTCAGACTGACAGGCCTGTAGTTCCCCAGATACTCCTTCTGTCTCTTGAAAACGGGCATCGCATTTGCTAACCTCCAGTCATCTGGGACATCCCCAGTGAGCCAGGACTGTGGCTTGGTGAGCACTTCTGCCAGCTCCCTCAGTATTCTTAGGTGTACCCAATCCGGTCCCATAGACTTGTGCACGTCTCAGTGGTGCAATAGTTCACTTACTGTTCCATCTTGGATTACGGGGGCTTGATTCTATTTCCCATCTCCATCTTCCAGCTCAAGGAGATGAGCACTCAGAGAACAACTGTTCTCAAGGTGTACCCAATCCGGTCCCATAGACTTGTGCACGTCTCAGTGGTGCAATAGTTCACTTACTGTTCCATCTTGGATTACGGGGGCTTGATTCTATTTCCCATCTCCATCTTCCAGCTCAAGGAGATGAGCACTCAGAGAACAACTGTTCTCAGTATTAAAGACTGAAGCAAATGCATTCAGTACCTCAGCCTTTTCCTCATCCTTGGCCAGTATGTTTCCCCCTGCATCTAATAAAGGATGGAGATTCTCCTCAGCCCTCCTTTTGTTGCTAACGTACTCATAAAAACATTTTTTATTGTCTTTTACAAGACCATTTAAATCACTCAGAGAACATACCCCAACAGTTTTGGGGAAAGGTTGATACAATCAATAGTAATTCAGTACTAACACTTTTGGCTAGTTGCTGCATTCAAGCATATAAGCTCAAATTCCCTCTCCTTTTCATGCTTACAAACAAGGCGTGTTTCTTGCACCTGAAAAGCTTTTACAGTTACCCCTGAGCCACAAATTGCTGTTGGCCAGAAAAGTTGTCTGGTGAAGGATCACAAAACATTCACCTGAGTCTGATGCTCTTCCCTAGCCTAGTACAGACATTCTTCAGTTCTTCTTCAAAGTCATTCCCATAAGACAGTATCAATTTCATGTTAGATAAAAGCACTCTAAATCTGTTCATCTTCTTTCAGTCCATGAACTGCAGTGACTGCACAGGAAGTGTACCTGCATCACAGAAACAAGCTATGCCAGCAACCAAGACCTTAGCACTTGTGTGATTTTGACTCCCATGTTTCAGGGTTCAGCTAAAGCCACAGAGCTTGCATACATGAGCTGCAGGCTTCCCCTCCTACGACAGCTTCACGCTCATTTGCTGTCTTTGCTCCTCTCAGCTTATATTTGTTTTCAAAAGAAGCTTCAGTCATGTAAATTCTTGAAATAAGTAACAGCTTATAAATAATTTCATTTCATTTAAAGGAAAAAGAATTCACTGCCTATAGGTTGTGAAAAGTAATAATGAGGTATACTTGGTGAAGTCACACACCAGAATTACCCAAATATCAGGATGACACACACTAATAGCTGAACTTAATCCAGACAATAAAATCCATGGTAACAGACATTTCTGAAGTTGTGTTTTGCTCACAACGCCTCACTTACGCATTAAATCTAAACTGGATAGACAATGATTTTTCAGTTAAACCCGGATGAGCAGCACACCTCCGGTGGTGGGTGGTTTACTAACTCTGTGCAGATTATGGAACTGGATGACTGGAAATTGGATTTTGAGTCTTTCATTTCCAATTACAAGCATTTAAACTCACCCTCAGAGGCAGCATATTTCATGTCACGTCTCCAACCTAAAACTCACTCTAGATGAGCTTAAGAGATCACTTCACAGCTTTAGGCTGGGGCCATGAGGAGAAATACCCTGCTCCTAGGCCAGTTCCAAGTTAGACGATACATTTTGGGGAAAACAGGTTTTTTAAACACCTGCTATTGCCATCCTCTAGGGCTACAGGTACTGCCATGAACGCAAGATTTCCTGAAGTGATGCCACGCTATCTGTCCAAGCCTGCAGACAACGTGTGAACATCTATATTCACTGGAATGAATGGCAGTTCCTAAACTGATGACATGTCTGCGTCATTACTAACCATGTCTTTGAAGATCTTTTTTTCCAGATGGAACTGGAAAGATGATGCTATTTAAGTCTTCAGGGGTGAGAAAGGTGATTTAATACAGAGAGAGAACAACAAAGGAGACACACAGAGAGACAGAAAAGAGAGAGGAGGAATGAGAGACATACAAAAATCAGACAGAGAAGTAACAAAAACAAAAGACAGATGCAGAAGTTGCCTAAAGGGGAGCAGAGTTTCTCACTGAGTGATGGTGACTGTGACAATCAGATTCAGTTAATAAATACAAGTCTATTTAGTCACTGCAAAAAATAAAAAGCTTGCCTATTTTGTGCAAACCCTCCACGTACAACAGACTACAGATCAAAGACTACGAACTCTTTATGTTATTTCCTGGCGCACAGTCTATGCTTAAATGTGAATTTCAGTGATCTCATCTGAATGGGCTTGACTTCTGAGCTACCGACCTCTGCGAAACATCATGCTGGACTGAGTCCTGCTCCCTCAGGGAGCCTCAATATACTTCACAAAATACAGCAGTGCAATAACCAGACTTGCTGGCAGTTTCTACAAACAAGATAAAGATTATATCCTCCTTTAGCCTTACACTTCCATCTTCAGGAACACTCTCTTCACAGTCATGAACATTAGAGCCAAGATGTAATCCCTCACAATAATATGGACATTGATTCAAACAGGAAGTGGAGGGTCTTCTTTTCATGCAGCTCCAGTGTTCATAAAACATCTCTCGCCTCAGTAGCACACACAAAAGCAGCTCAAACATTCCTGCATGCTTGCAGACTGACCAAGCCGAACCAAGTCCATCTACTGACGAGGAAGCTTGCCTTTCATTCAATTCTTAAGTTGTGCCAGTTTAAGAAGTGCCTTTTCTGCAGTTAGCTAAACTAAAAAAAAAAAAAAAAATTATATTTACTGGCTGGCAACCTAGCTCTCCCAACAATTATGTATGGCAGTATGGTATCAGTCAACTCCCTCCTCTCCTCCAAGGACCTCTTTAACTAAATGGGGGAATCTCTTTAAATAAAGAAGTGGAACACAGGGCACAAGGTGCTCATACAGTGATTTCAAAAAACGCTGTCTCTCAGAGTTCTCCAGGAGCAATGAGATTATTAAAAGGAATACCAAGGCTCAAAGCCCTCCAAATGTAACCCACCTTATTAAAAAAACATCTGTTTTAAACCAGTTGGGAGAAGAGGAAGGAAGGAAAAGGATCTCTTGTTAGTGGCCCTCAGTGCTCTGCACAGCAGCCCTTGAGAGATGCTGCATGAAGATGAACATACGTATTTCATTATCAACCAAAAACATGTTCACTGACCTGTATCTTACAATTTTTACGCAGAGGTGTCCGATTCAGCCTCTATGCAGGGGAATGCGATCCTTCTGCATCTTCCTTCGCAGAAGCGGGTAGGAGCCAACAGCTTAATCAGTGAATCACAAAGTGAGTTTCACGGAACTACAAAAATGCTGTTCAGCTGATGCACAATACACTTTCTTGCTTCTCTACTTTACAGTGGTTTTAGGCGGAGTTTAGTAATAATATCTATGATCCAAGAGAAAACTAAACATGGATAAAAGGTTGCTCGCCTCAAAAACATGGGCACTTTTGCTCCATCCACACATCCTCCTCCCTCCTGCATGTGCTCAGCAGCACCTCACTAGATGTCACATACAAGAAAGGAAAAAGTAACTCTGGATTCTTTCATATTTGTTTTTCTTGTCAGGCTGGGAAACTTCCAGAAGAACAGGATCAGGTCTCAGCTGACTCTGCCAGTATTGGTGTCCCTCATCCGGGGGGAAAGAAAAGCTCAAAACCACCAAAAGTAACACCTTCCCAACTCTCTAGCCCAGCACCGGCACAGCCAAGGGCAAACAAGGAGTTCACTGTCAGTCCTCTATTGTCTGTCACTGGTGCTCAGGGCCCAGGTCCCATTCCAAAGCCACTGTACTGTCAACACAGATGTTTTGCTAGGTTCAGTTGGTACTTCTCACTGAGGGCAAAGAACATGTTTCAAGATTGCTCTAAGGGCAGCCGAGACCTTGTTGGGGTTTAGCCGCAGCC
>NW_010394629.1:5766-8504 GCF_000710305.1 Buceros rhinoceros silvestris
TCCCGGGCCAGCCGAGACCTTGTTGGGGTTTAGACGCAGCTGGCAACCAAGCCCCACACAGCCACTCTCCCTCACTCCAGGAAGGAGAAAATGCAATAAAAGGTTTAAGGGTCTGGACAAAGGACAGGGAGGGCTCACTCACCAATTATGGTCACGGGCAAAAGACAGACTTGACTTGGGGAAATTAAATCAATTTAATTTAAACAACAAAACCACTACCAATTCACAGATCAAATCACAGTAGGACAGTGAAAAAAAAACAACAGGATTTTAAATATATCTTGCCCCCATCCCTCCCTTCTTTCCCATGCCCAGTTTTGCTACCTCCTCCCTGCAACGCGGCGCAGGGTGAGGGGGGCAGAGGTTGGGGGTAGTGGTCAGTCTCAGTCCACTCCATGTCGCTTCTGCTGCTCCCTCCTCCTCAGGGGAAACACTCCTCACAGTTGTCCCCTGTGGCAACCTGGCGTCCCTCCCGCAGGAGACAGTCCTCCATGACCTCTCCAACTGCTGTGGGGGTCTCCCTTGGGCAGCAGTTCTCCCAGTGATGAACTGTTCCAGCGTGGGTCTCTGAGTCACAGCCTTTTTCAGGCTCACAGTTGTCCCCTGTGGCAGCATGGCATCTCTCCCACAGGTGATGGTCCTCCATTAACTTCTCCAACTAGCCTGGGAGCCTCCCACAGGCAGTGGTTCTCCCAGCGACAAACCTCCCCAGCGCAGGCCTCCCTCAGAGTCATGGCTTTTTAAAGAACTTTTCTCCACCGGTGATCTCCGAGGACTCCAAGGTCCCTGTCCAGCGTGGGCTCCTCCATGGGCTGCATATGGCCCACCATCTCACCATGGGCTGAATGGAAATGGCTGCTGCGAAGTGTCTCCCCACCTGCTTCCTCACTAACAGCGGTGTCCGCATGGTTGTCTCTCTCTCTGTCCTACTTGCCTCTAAAACAAAAGACAGCTCCCACAACAAAAGGTCCACACCAAACAGGTTTCCCCTCTTAAATACGTTTGTCGCAGAGGTGCTGATTGGCTCAGCCTTGTCGAGAGGCAGGGATGTCTTGGAGCCGGGGGAGCTTTCTCGAAGCTTCTTACAGGGAGCTGCTGGGCAGAGCTCCTCCTCCCCTACAGAAACTCCACCAGACACAAACCCAGCGCAGACCTTTTGACATACTTGCCATTATGTCATTGGGTAACAGGCAGGAAAACAGGAAAACACTGACCACAAGCAAAACAAATTAGCAAAATAAGAAATGGCCCTCTAAATCAAGGGCTGCACTTCTGACAAAGTCCTAGTGCCTGTGTGGGGGCATCCGAGCCTAGGAGAGGAAAGCTTTTTGTTCAAATTCCTGCTTGTTTCTATGCTCTACCACATGAAATATTACATTACCCAAGACTCTAAGGCCATTACATATCAAACTTTGCAGATAACAAGACGAAAATGAGAGAGGCCAGAAGGAATTATGTTTACATAGCGTATCCGCAACCAATGTGTAGCAGCCGAATCTAACGTGAACCCGCACTAGCCTCAACAGGCCCCATAAAGTGGTCAGAAAGAGCACAATGAGATCACCCTAAAACCCAGGTGGGAACACAGAGATAGAAGTGTGTTCATACCAACCTGTCATGGAGTAGGACACTGGGGTTTATTTAGTCAAGAATCATCGTGATCAGAGCCTGTAAGTACAAACACGCAAACACACAGAAGATCCCAGTCGTTCAATTTCTACTTCCTTTTCCACTGGGGAGATCACTGCAGGTTGAGGTGAGTTGAGCAAAAGAATGTCGGTATTTCTGTGCCACCCAACTGCCCATGGTTATGGGTGTCCAGCACCACCAGCCAGGTCCCTGAGCATCTCCATTTGCTGCTACAAATCTCCCCAGACGTCACCTCATGAGTTCTGTAACTGAACACTCGAGCACTGTGTATGTGCACTACCTCCCAACAGGTCCCCATTGCCTCGTGTGAAGTAAATGATTGGCAAAGTTAACTCTGTGAACCCAGAGAGTAATTCACTGGTTGCTGGCCACTGCTGCTTTTGCTTGTTTTATTTCTGTTTTCATGCCTCATCCACAGAGTCTCAGAGCAATTCCAACACATTCTTCTAACTCTCCAGCTCCATCCCCTTGGTCATCTGTCTTGCAGTGACAATTGCTGGTGGACGGAGGCATGGGAATGCATTAACCATAAACAAGTTGTTCTTCTATACCTGAGTGTCCTGGGTTCAACATGGAGGAACCGGATGCTCCCATGTTGTCCAGCTTTCTTCTTCCCAGAGAGCTGTGGTTCTCCCAAGCTTCCAGGAAGAAGGAACACGCCTCTTTGAATGAAGTCATAAAAGGAGGCGGGCGAGAAGTCTCGACGCCATTTTGCCATCTTGCTTTCCCCCTCTCTGCTCTATCTGCCCTCCTCTCTATGTCGTCCGCGGCTCCTATCAGATATGCCGTGGAGGACTCCTGTAGCTTAGGCCCTCGGACTGGAGAGACTGTTATCACGGAGAGAAAGACACGTCCGAGACCTGCTAGGTCCCTGAAGCAGTAAAAGACTCCTTCTGCAAAATGGGTAGGACCTTCTCCATTTTTCTGCCGATTCCTGGCGGGGGTGGTCTAATGAACTGTCTTGCCCTGATGGATGGACCCAGCGGTACCCCTTATCCCTGCGGCGGATGAAGTAGCCCCTACGCGCAGGGAATTTGACAATATTCCCCCTAAGACACAATCTGGCTGGCCCGCGACGCAGATGTGTA
>NW_010394630.1:0-1762 GCF_000710305.1 Buceros rhinoceros silvestris
GAAGAGACCGACCCCCACCTGGCTGCACCCTGCTTTGCGGGTGACAAGCTGTGGGGTGACACACCGTGGTTAGAGGGGCAGGGCGCTGGCGAGCGCCCCCCGCCTGCTGCCCTGGGGCTGCTGGGGACACCGCAGCACCGCTGGAATTCTCAGGGGAAGGAGCCAGGGGCTCCTGAGGACACAGGAGCCGGCAGGGAAACGTTGGTGAAATACGGTAGAGGAATTAAGGGAAGCCCCTCCAAGGAGGTGACACGGCCAGCAGCGGAGGTGCCTCTGCGCCGATGCGTGCAGCGTGGGCGGCGAACGGGAGGAGCTGGCGGTCCGGGAGACTCCTGAGAGGCAGAGGGGATAAAACTGCTGCAGACAGCCCCCCCAGAGGGGATGTGATGCTGGACCAGTACAAATGAGCTCATCGGTGGTGTCAAGACTGGAGGCAGCCTGGGCTGCAGTGGTCATCTGGTGGGAAGAGACCTTTAAGATCATCGAGTCCAACCGTTCACCCTGCACTGCCAGGCTCCCTAAACCATGTCCCTCAGCACCACACCCACACGGCTGTGCCCTGCACTGCCAGGGTCCCTAAACCATGTCCCTCAGCACCACACCCACACGGCTGTGAAACCCTGCAGGGATGGGGACTCCACCACCTCCCTGGGCAGCCTGTTCCAGTGCTGCACAACCCTCTCTGTAAAGAAGTTTTTCCTGATACCCAACCTAGCACAACTTACGGCCATTTCCTCTTGTCCTGTCACCACATGGGAGAAGAGACCGACCACCACCCGCCTACAACCTCTTTTCAGGTAGCTGTAGGGAGCGATAAGGTCTCCCCTCAGCCTCCTCTTCTACAGACAATGAAAACTCCCAATGCAAAGTACAGCTGCCTTCGGTGTGATGCTTAAGAATATGGGAGTAGGGGCAGAATGGGGATGGGACTGGGAATGGGACTGGTACATACGGCATGATTGCCATTCCCAGTGGGCATTATTTAATCTCCCTACACCTTTGAACACTTCCATGTTTGCCTCATTAACTTAATCAGCACAGTAATTGGGCAGAAATAGTGCTGTAGACTTTGCCCTGTAACGTGGCTGGCTGTAACCCTGATGTGTGTGAGCTGGTGCTTCTGTGAGCAGAACGGAGACTTTTGGTTAACCTAGTGGAGATGAGTAAACATATTCTGGAACATTCTTCATACTTCTTCTTTCTAGAAGGTTGTCTTCATGTTTCCTTGTACCTGTGTTCTAACAGGCTTTTTGAAAATCCTCTTCTAGACTGTGAGGGGAGTTGGAAATGCGCGGGTTCATTGCATTTTTTTTCCCCTCAAAATGGTTTTAATGCAAATGGCAGATTGTAAAGACTAGAAACTGCTGTTCCAATAATGGGGACAACACACGCAGCAACGTCCCATAAATACTTTATTTATAGACACTTTTATACACTTAACTAAATTCGATGCCTTGGGCTTCTATAGATTAAAAAATCTTAATATTTACCAAACTGAACATCACTCCGTTGTTGTTATGAGTATTGTCTCCCCTCTCTCTTGCTCAGGTAAACTCTCCTTATCTTAACCCACCCGGCTTTACCTTTCATTCTCCTTCCCCCACGCCGGGGGTCGGAGTGAGCGAGCTGCTCTGTGGTGTTTAGGTGCCAGCCGGTATTAAACCACAACACTCACTCTTCTGCCTCCTGAGCTGTTGGAACAGCACCTGAGGAGGTTGTAATACCTCGACTGTGGTTTCCTGGCCTTCTGGGGGACCAGGAG
>NW_010394630.1:1963-2419 GCF_000710305.1 Buceros rhinoceros silvestris
GTGTTTGAGCTCCCAGCCGGTATTAAACCACAACACTCACTCTTCTGCCTCCTGAGCTGTTGGAACAGCACCTGAGGAGGTTGTAATACCTCGACTGTGGTTTCCTGGCCTTCTGGGGGACACGGAGCTCCTTGCTGCCCCCGTGACTGTGCCTGGAAAACAGGGCAGAGCTGTGGGCTCAGCCCCGGTGGAACTGTGTCCCAGCCTGTGGACGGAGCTGCCTGACAGGACGTGCTCCCCTCCCTGGCAGGGCAGCAGCCCCGACTCTGCTCCAGTGGCTCCCTGTGAGCACCCTGAGAACAGTTCCTATGCAGCCTCCACCCAGCCGTGGTCACAGTGAGTCTGTGAGGTCACAAAGCCCCACAGTGCTGCAGCAGCTACAAACAGCTACCACTCAGCCGCTGGCCCCCAGTGCAGCACCAGCAGTGGCAGGGGGGGGAGGAGCTCCGGGGTTGC